>NC_045150.1:14052176-14105936 GCF_008831285.2 Nymphaea colorata
AACTCCCCCACCCCTCCGACCTTAAATCTATCATTTTTAATAAAATCTTTAGTTTGTTTAAGCTGAGGATCGTTAAAGCATATCTTTTAATGCTACATCGAACCTATCAAACACAACTTAAAGTACAAAAGAGGATCGAATCAATCTCTCAAACATCAGACATAAGTACACTACACAATTTCTTTGTCACTTTCGATGCAAACTCTGCTGGGAGTTAGGCTGCCGTCCCTTTAGTAGAAAGAATAAGTAATGAATCTACATCGAAGAGTAACTTTGTCAATATTACTTGAAAATCTCCTTCCTGATGATTGGGGTGCTCACGCACTATTTTCTTTGTCTTTATATGTTTTTTTATGAATATTCTATTGATAATGATTTTGTTTTTTTCAACTACAGCAGTACATTATAATAACCTTCGTACACGTGGAAAAAAACATGTACGATAACAATCACCAGGTACAAGAAAATGTGGATGAAGTTGGTGCTATGACTATCAAAACTAGAGGTAGCTAGATGACAAAATCATGAAATGTCTGATAATTAATTGATATAATTCTTTTTCTAAATCTTAAACGAAAAAAATATGGTATCAATTAAACATTGGCATTATTTGGGTCAAATGACTGACAATTAATAAAGTGCTTATTTGGTAATTAATATAGCTGGGCCCAATAGCATTCGGCCGACCTTGTATTTTGCGTTAAGACAGAACCAATTAAAATTAAAATATAGAGATCTCCCTAATGACAGAGCCTATTCTGTATAAGGTCACCCACAATTGCAGGTTCATTCAAATTCAATTGAATCATCTTGTGTGATGGTAAGTCCCATGGTGGAGCTACAAGATCGCTGGTGCCGGCACAAACTTAGTTATGTTCATGTTAATAACTTCATACATTTCCGACAGCTACTTCTGCAGTAGAGTGGTATTTTGTTATTTTGTATAATTAAAAACTGCTTCAAAAGACCGTGCTCAAACAACTGGTCAATGCAAATGCACTGTGATGGTTTTTATCCACACAAAACAAAAAAATAGCAGATTTCAATTCCTTTATATATATAAATATATATATATATATATGAACATATGTTGTACTTGTAAGTTTTAGTTACCAGAAATTAATTGTATCGGTTCGTCCTATTTGGATGCAAGGGCCAGTTAATGGAGAAAAATTCGACCGACTTTCTTTGAATCCCAGGAATGACTTTTCTTAAACGATGATGACAAGCTTTCAGTTTCCAGTCGACCTGGTCGGATCGAGAGCAATGTGCTATACTAGTGCAAGGATGGAACTTGAAGCACTATGTATGCCAGTTGAAGGACATTTGACTCTACTCACATGGGCATGGGCATTATGGAAAGCCGGATCTAAAATTAGTGTCTTGTATGGTCTTATGCATGAAAAATTATGCATGTAGGTGCTTAATAACCAAAATAACATGTCTAAGTAAAAAAAAAAAAGACTTTTATAAGGACAAAAAAGGATTTATGAAAAAGTAAATATTCCAAAATATACACTTCTTTATAAAAATAAAATAAAAAATGCTCCAACCCTGCACCGACCTACACGATCCAATACCATTGGACATGCGTAGGGGTGTAAAAAGGGAGGCCCAGGCAATCGCCAAAAAGAACTCTTGGGACTAGGAATAAGATTATTTAATAAAATATAGAACTCTGCATTTCAATTATAATTTGATCAATATCGGGCCGATAACAAAATGGTATGATTGTTCCAGCTAAGTTTTGATTCTTTTAACCTAGCAGAGGGTTCGCCACCACCAAAAATTTGTCGGTTAATAATATTTGTGGGTCTTGCATGGGAAACCAAGTCCTTCTCACCCAATCTGGAACCTTTCAGTCTTAAGATTGGATAAAATTCACCCAGTGCGTGACTTTTGTTAATATAAGATATTGCTAGTGGCCATACAATGCCTGCTAATAAAAAAGACTTCATCTTTTTTCTTGAGAAAGAACACCCAACTCATCCATGATTTGTCATCTTTTAACAGGAGAAAGTATCTGAAAATAAAGTTGGAAACAGCAGGAGCCGGGCCCCATACATCGGCCTGAACCAAGTTGAAGCAATATTGGATTTTTATTTCAGATCCAGGAAATGATTGTTCAGTCATCTTTGCGTAATTGCATGTCTCACATACTGGAAAATTGTAGACGAGCTTAAGAAACATAGTTTTGAGAATTAGCTCAGACAAAGGACCCAACCTATAGTGCCATAGGAGTGATTCTTCATTCTTCTTGTCAGCTGGAAGTGCCTTGTTTGTGTTCAAGTTAATGTAGTAGATAGAGCCCATCTCTCTCATAACAATCACGAAGCCTCATCTGGGGTTTCTGGTCCAGCAGAATGACCTTCTTCTTGGAGGAAATATTGAGAAATTTCTGTAACATAGAGCTGTGCTAGATTTATTAACAATGATAAGATCTATGGAACAGATACGATCAGGATCAGTTACAAAGTACAGGGTACGGTTTCCAAAACTCGAGAGCTATCTAAAACTGACCAATCTTCTCTAAATGAGAAAGAAATCATTTCTCCTATCTTCTTCTATAATTCTGCCCAAATCTGTCGTGTAAATCAAGATCCTAAATCAAGGATCTAAATTGTATAAAGTAACTATAAATATTTGTACTCTCTCTGTGTGGTTATAGAATAGAAGAGAGAGTCTTTGTGTGGATGTAGGCTGATTTTAGCTGAACCACGTTACACCTGTGTGTCCATCTTTTCTTCTAAATTGATATAAGAGCCTGCAACTGCTTTCACCGTGGTCTTCTGTATCCTGCATCTTTCTAGTGCTACGCTTCACCTGTCTAGTGGATGAGCAATGTTTGATCCTGGCACCATCGTTTTCCAGCCACTCTCTCTGCTGCGTCTGTTGCGTCTCCTGTTCCTCTTCTACATCCATAGTTTTTTGCATTACAAGGAAACCACAGAGCAGCGTGCGGTTTCATGCTCTTTTTTTTTGTGGTAAGCAAGTGAAAGCCACCAAGGCCTCCACCGAGGAGCGCACTATTTCACCAAGGAGCATGCTGCTCCTTTTAGTGTTTGAACAAGGGTCTGGCACCGAGTGTGTTGTTTCCTGCCTTCATCGAGGCACGTGCCTTACTTTTGGAGTGTGTTGTTTCCTGCCTTCACCAAGGCACATGCCTTCTTTTTGTCTAAGGAAGGCCACACTCTTTCCAGCCTTCGCCGAGGAGCATGCTGTTGACTTTTTTTTCTGTCTCTCAACAAGGGAAGGTCATGCTGTTTCCAGCCCTCACCAAGGGAAGCGCTGTTTCCTTTTGTGTTCACATGTTCACCGAGAAGCGTGCTCACAAGGGAGTGCCATGGTGACCTATCTGCCCCTTCAGTCGTCCAATCCACCTCCTCAGTCGCCTTTTTTGTTTATCAGACACAAATCGTATTGACTGTGCTTGTCGGCTGTTGATTGAACGAGCGAGAAATTTTTAGTATAATATGGCTGCATTGTCCTCTTCTAACACTCCTCGCACTCCTACTCCACCAGGTACACAATGTAATGCTTTCTCAAGTTTGGTTTCAGTCAAGGTTGATCGATCAAATTATCTTCTCTGGCGTTCTCAAATTGAAAGTGTTATGAAAAGTTAAAATTTGATCAAGTATGTTAATGGAAAATGTTCTGCTCCACCTAAATTTCTTGATGAAACACATACACAAGAAAATACTGCATATGGTTTATGGTATCGTGAAGACCAACTTGCACTAAGTTGGATCAAAGTCACTATGACTCAACCAGTCATGTCACAACCGGTTCGTGTTGGCACGGCTATAGATGCTTGGTTCATCCTTGTAAAATAGTATGCCTCACAAAATAATCTTCGTATTATTCAGCTAAAAAGAGAATTCCAAAACATAAAAAAGGGAGGAATGCCTATGACTGAATACCTTCAACATATTAGTTTCTGACATGATTCTCTTAGCAGAGTGCAACACTTTGTCTCAGATACAGACCTTGTTCTCTATACCTTGAATGGACTGAATTCTGAATATGAATCTTTTATTACCACTGTTACTGCATTCAAAGATCTGCCTTCATGGTGGGAATTATATGATATGTTAATTACTCAAGAGCGACGACTTGGAATGCTTTCTTCATCCCTGATGGCTCAGGTTGAAGCCACTGCCAGTACCTTTATTGCTGAACAAGGGCATGGACACGCTTTTATTACAGACCAAGGGTGTGGGCGTGCTTTTATTACTAACCAAGGGCATGGGCATGGCAACTATAATGGTGGTAGGGGTAGAGGCCGTAATGGAGGAAGAGGAAACTATGGGAAAATAATAATACTAACAAGTCCAGCCAAGGAGTAACTTGTCAATATTTTGGTAGAAGAAATCATATAGCTCGACAATGTTATGATATTCCAAAAGCGTTCATGGCCATGGCACTCAACATGGGGAAATCTGATAATGCATCTAGTAGCCGAGAAAATGTCAGCAATACTCAAGACTCAGCCTGGTATGCAGACATAGGTGCCTCCCACCATATGACAAATTCAGAACAAGATAAAGTTATGCAAGGTAAAGTTCCCTGTCATGGTTTTAATTCTATTATAGTTGGCAATGGCAGTAAGATGCAAATTAAAAATATAGGGAGCGTGTAACTACCTAGGAAGACGTCATCCTTTGTTTTGAAAAATGTGTTGCATGCTCCTAAAGCACACAAGAATCTTATGTCAGTAGCAAGGTTCACCAAAGACAACCAATGCTCTATTGAATTTTCCACTAATGGTGTTATTGTTAAGAATATGCAAACGGGCAAGATTCTTCACATAGGGCCGCTTGAGAAAGGAGGACTCTATAGATGGACGAGAGAATGGAAGGACTCAACTGGCAATCCTATCAGTGCTGGAGATGACGATCAATAAAAGACTGCTAATACTTCTTTGGTTTCTCAAAATTCTTACTCAGACATTTAGTTATGGCATTTGCGTCTAGGACATGCTCACTTTCAGTTGTTAAACTCGTTGAAAGTTGCTAGTTTAATTTGTGTTGATAAAAGACATAAATTAGATTTTTGTTCTTCATGTGTGCTTGGAAAAATGCATAAAATTCATTTTCCTAAAGCTGAGTTTCATGCAACCAAACCTCTTGAAGTGTTACATGTTGATATTAGGGGACCAGCACCATGTGCTTCACGAGAAGGGTACATGTATTATTTCTTAATGGTTGACAACTAATCTCACTTCTCATGGATCTTTCCCTTGTCAAAGAAAAGTGATACACTTCCATGTTTTAAAACCTTTTTAAGCATAGTAGAGTGTCAACTTGAAACAAAAATTAAAATTTTCCATTCAGATGGGGGAGGAGAATTCATGAGCAAAGAATTTAGCACATTTCTTGAAAATCAAGGAATTCATTGATGGATAACTTGCCCTTACACATCCCAGTAGAACGAGATAGTAGAAAGGAAGCTTAGGAATCTGGTGGAAATGGGACTCGCCATAATTATTCATGCCAATATGCCACAAAAATTTTGGTTTGATGTTTTTAAAACTGTTGTTCATCTTATTAACAGGTTGCCTATTGCAGACTTGCAAATGACGCTGTATGAGAAGCTCTTGCATGAAGTTCCCAAATATAGTCATCTAAGAACCTTTGGTTGTACCGTCTATCCATTGAATGGGCCTAGACGTGCTTCAAAACTAGAAGCCAAAGCTCAAACCTGCATCTTCATTGGGTATGGCAGCTGTCATAAAGGTTGTGTTTGTTACAATCCAATCTCTAATCGTGTCATCATATCTTGACATGTGATTTTTCATGAAAAGAAATTTTTATACTCTCATTGTGGTCCCTCTTTTACTGCCTCAAACATTTCAAGTTAGCTAAAGTCGTCGTCCAGATCTGAATATATTAAGCCTAGACCTATTGATGAGCTAAAAGAGAGTTTACCTCTTATTGAGTTGCCTAGAATCATTCCTAGTTCCTCAAATTGCTTAGCAGTTCAAACTGGTTCCAATCACTTTCATGTGCACATACCATCAATTTCAGCATACTTAGACCTTCATGGAACTAGAAACACATGTTACAGACAATTCCAGCACAAGGGTGTCACAGTGTGCTTCATATAGCTATATTATGAACATAGCACCACATTATATATATTCTTTCACAAACAGCTCATGTATTACCCTAAAAATACCCATTTATTTTTCTGCACACAGGTAATTACACCTCATACATGCATATATATATTTATTTTTAGGCAATCAGAGATGTCTAAGACTAAGAGTGTTGGGTATCATTTCCAGAATATAACACTTCACACATCTATTCATATCTAGGTGCGTAAATACATGGATTCGCTACTATAACATGCATATATATATATATATATATATATATATATATTTACAAGCACTACATGCTGCACTCATAGCTAAGTATTCCCATACCTTATTGCTCTATGCTGCAATCAATTCAGTCCGCCAAGAAGGCTACTGTTCCAAGGTAGTGTGGTACGATTTCCTTGCAAAACATGCACCTACATGTATAAAAGAAACTATATAACACTTACCAGGGTCTCTCTAACTTTACAGCCCCTGATTTTTTACTGTCAGCACCCTAGCGCCTTGGCTTTCTTGATCCTCCAAGCTGTGGATAACAGTCACGTGGACCAGTGCCTCTTTGCTCTTGATCTTCACCCCAAGATGCAGGAAAACAAGGGTTAGCTTTCACTTTTTCATAGTTTCTAACAGCTGGAACCCTTCCCCCTATGGCTGCGGCAAATGGGAACCTGAGGTATGGGGTTAAATAAGGCCAATACAAGGCGAGCAACACCCCCAAATGATTTTTCTCAGGAAGGCTTCTCAGCTGCCCTCAATCATCTTTAGTTTCTTTTAATATTTTCAGTTACCACTTCTACCAAGGTATATATTTGGTAACCCATTCATTTCTTTCCATGGCTGCCCCCTTTATGATATAGTTCATAGTTTCAACTATTTTGATCAGTTATTGAATCTACCAATTATAGCCTATACTCTTATTAAAAGTTTTGTGATAATAAAGAAAAAGAAAAATGTGGGCATTAAAGCAACCGTCCGGTTTGAGCCGGAAGTATTGGTTAGAAGGCGATCAGTTCTTAGGGATGATGCTAGCGACCATCAGTTTGTTTGATCAACTTTCAAAGGTTGCGAGTTATAATGAAAAATTTGACTTTTGGTATTGTTTTCGCTGCAAGAATTATTTTTATAGAGGGATAAAATTTTGATATAGAAAGCATATTTTGATATATTCACCTGTACAAATCACACCATAGGCATGAAATATATTGGATCATATAGATATATAGCCCTCCATGTATGTCATTAAAATGATCTCAATGCCCACCTAAGCAAGAAATTAAGTCTAAGGTCACCTACGTTCATTAGAGAGATCTTCGCTATTGACCATCAGTGACGAAAACTCAAGCCGCCTCGATTGAAGAAATCGACGAGCAACATCCCATGACAATGCTGGTGGCTAAAGTGCAGTTTCTCCTCCTCCACCAACTCCCTCTCCTCTTTCTTCTTCTTCGGCCACTTGAATCTGTGGAACTGGTCAATGCCCGATATGAGATATGAGATCGAGCTGTTGCACACTTCTGTGGATCCACAAGTATACAGTATCATAGGAAAAAAGATGAAGGTTGGATTATTTCTGAATTTTTTAATGGAATACTATGTCTATTTTACACTTTTTAATTTTTTCATAACCTTTTTTTACCCTTTTAAAATGTTCCTTTTCTACTATAAACAGGGATATTTTGGTCATTATGTACCCATATACACAATTTTTTTACATATAACCTGTTTTGACAACCCGTTTCTACAGGATATATATATATATATATATATATATATATATATATATATATATATATATATATATATAATCAATCTTCTTAGTCATCTTTTTCTTACAAGATATATCTTCTCCATATAGAGCACCTTCTTGGACCGGACACTCTCTTTTTCGCTATGACTGTTTTATTAATGCAAATCTGTTCGTGTTGGCCCATGTCCACCCGAACTCAGCTGAACGCTCTCCACTCATTGCTCTCATCATGAGCAACTGTCATCACCCTCTTTCTCACTCTCTCTCTTTCTCTCTCTCTCTCTCTCTCTCTCTGATTTGGCCTGATTTGTTTTTTTATTCTCGAACAGCTTTTAAGGTGGAAAGATTAACAGAAGATGTGGACTGCGAAAGAGTCATGCATGGAATATTCTTCTGTCAGATTTTTCTTTCTTTGACAAGTAGCCTAAACCAGTGTTGTTAGAGATGCACACCTGCATGAGGTCACTGTGCATCACCTAGAAGAAAGCCTCAAAGCATCTGAGTGATGCCTCATTGACCTAATTAAGGTGTGCGGCATATATATATATATATATATATATATATATATATATATATACATTGAAATCGGGCAGCTATTTTTGTGGTTGAATGGTTATTTTGTATCATTAAAAACTGTTGTAAAAGTTGTATTCCATTATTTGAAACCATGGTCAACAACTGATCGTTGCAAATGCATATTTTGATTGATTCGAGGTGAAAATCACCTAGAAGACGTCGCTACGTTGTTGCATTTGAGAACTCACGGAAAACCCGTGCTGGGGACATCCAGCTACAGCTTGATAGGGAAGAGCAGCGACCTTTTAGGGTTGACAGATTTGGAGTTTAAGAAAGCTGTGGCATATAGAGAAAAGTCGACGTCATTAATTGTTTTAGAGCTACAAAATAAATGGAGACATGCAAAACATGATGTAACTTCACAAGAAATGGACCAAGTATTGAGGTCTTTTCATGTATGACTATCATAGCTAGTGCTATCTGGATAATTAAATCATGAAATATTGGGCCGAGAACAAACTGGTACAATTCAAATAGGTTGATTCAAACCAATTTTCACATGTAAAATGAAAAAAAAAATGTAAAATAGGTGACAAGAAAACACGAAAGTACAGATTAAGAACAAGAAAGAAACAACAATACATTCTTTGTCTTTCTCCTGGCCTTCCTTGTCTTCAATTTAGTTGGCCTGAGAGAATTTGATTGTTGTTGTTGGTGGCCTTGTTTGTCTTTGATTTAGTTTATGTAGTAGAGCCCATGTATCTCTTTGGTATCCATAACCAAATCCTCCTTTGGAGTTTCTGGGGAAAATAACGTGGCAATCAAGATATTTTGGTTAGTTTGCTAACCGATGGCTACTAAGAAATTTCTGTAACATAGAGCTGTGCTAGATTTGTCAACAAGAGGAAAATGTCTAATTCCTTTAAACAGAAGTTGTATCTCTCTTCTTCTCTGCTGCTTCTACTTTCTTTTGTTTCGTCCTTTTTTTTTAAGTTGTACTGTGGCATTCAGTACTCTTTGGATGTTTTTAGTTTCATGTAATACAAACTCTCTCTCTCTCTCTCTCTCTCTCTCTCTCTCTCGTGTGTGTGCAGGTGCATATATACATTATATAAATAACATACCACTTACGTAAGGGACAGAAGCCAGGCCTATTAAAATTCCTTTTCTTTATAATTTAGCACTATCTTAAAATATATTTAATGATAAACATACTTTAAGTTAGTTATTTTTTATTTTATTAATATACCGTAATAATTAAAAAAGGAATGGCACTTGAAACATCAAAATTTTAATAGTAGGAAAAATACTTTTTTTTATAAAAGTAATTTGAACTTAAACATTGTTTAGATTAAATTAGTGTTTATAATGAAGACATTAGGAGATTCATATTTTGTTCAGAACACTTTTTAACACAAATATAAGAGGTCTGTTGGTTTTTGTTTGTGATCGAAGTAGTGTGTGTGTGTGTGTGTGTGTGTGTGTGTATTGAATGGTGAACTGACTTTTTAGAGTTATTCAGCCATCAAGTCATGGTTATCCAATCTAACTTGATAGATAGGAGAAAAATAAAGAGAAAAACGTGATATGTATTTTCATTATCTATTATTAGTTATATACACACACACATAATATATATATATATAATTTTCGATGGCAGTGCAATCTCTTTTATAACAAAAGATATTGAGAAAAGTCTGATCAATGTAAATTATTTGTTTTTATCCAACAGGGTGGTTCCCCTCTTTTTTGACTTCTCCACCACTAAAAGTGATGTGTGGTCGAAGAAAGAAATAAAGTGACAGCTCCACGCATTTTGAGTTCTTATGCATGTCTAGACAGAGGGGGAGAAAGAGAAGGGGGCCGAGAGAGCAAACAGAAAGATGGAATTCCTTCCGGCATTAGCTAGTGACGATAGGCAACCATGAATATTCCTGAGGACCGTGGTATAGGTACTGTGAATAGCTTTAAAATAGGGAAGGGAAGCTGGTCGATCAAGGCAGGGCGTCTTTCAGATGTGGTTCCATTAGCATATGTGTTTTCTACATGCTTTTGTGGTGATGCTGCTTTGTGTTGAAGTCAGTGATATATGTGAGAGACTTCCTTCATAAAAAAGGACAAAAAGTTGCTGAAACTTGTTCTTCTGCTTGAAGAGTCATATTTAGCACATGTTGAATCATATAAATTAGACTATCAATTGCTACTGATGTAACAGATTTGGATTTTTCTTGTTGCCATGGTATTCATAATTCCTGTGTTCGATAGCCACCGTATTGCCATGGGAAGCACAATCTACCAACTTCACATAAGTATTTTGATTTGAGCATTTCTATTCCACCTCTAAGTCTGCGTCTTTCCCACCTCTAAGTCTGTGTCTTTCCCACCAAGACAGGAACTTTAATATCAACGATGTCATATCATGTAAATTAATGGTTTCTATTCAACAGGGTCGTTCCTCTCTTTTTTTACTTGTCTACCACTGAAGGTGAAAGTGTGTTAGAAGAAAGAAACAAAGTAACAGCTCCATGCCCTTTGACTTCTCTTGCATGAAGAGAGAGAGAGAGAGAGAGAGAGAGAGAGAGAGAGAGCAAAAGATGGGAAGTACATGTTTTGTTCTTATTTTAAATAGTAGTCTGTGCTGACGAGTGGAAAAGAGAGATGAGTCCGACAAATCCTAAGATCTGTTTTAGCAAAAGAACTCAAGTATGCAACTTTAGTTTGAAAGCAGAGAGCGCTTCAGGACGTAGTGGATCCTTCAGGTCCCTTTTTCAACAGTACGGAGGAGTAACCAGTCATTACATAATCAAGATGGTTGAAGTTTTCTTGGGAATAAGATGAATGGTGAAGAAGTTTAACAACACTGTGATTGTTCTGATTCTCAAGATAGAAGGAGCTACAAGTGTAAACCAGTAGCAACCTATTTCCCCATGTAACTTCTTATATAAGGTCATTTCAAACATGCTGGCTCTTAGAGAGGCTTTAGGCAACACAATCCCAATTGTAAAATAAATTTTTCCTTGACCTATTATAGCACCTTTTTGGATAGAGAGAAAGTAGGATAAAAGAAAAAGAATGGAAAGGGAAAGAAAGGATTTGGGAAGAAAATGAGAGGAAAGAAAATAGAATGAAACAAATTGTTATAAAAGCTTGTTTGAATAGAAAGAAGAAGAATTGTTCAAACTATGTTTGTTTAGACTACATAAAGGAAAATAAATAAATAATTTAAGTTGATTTACAATAATACCCCAAAGACTCTAGAACTTATTATGCAAGTAAAATATTTTTGATTCAGTTATACGGCTGGATTCCAAGGGTCGCATGTCAATCTTTAAAAACCTATTTTGTATGTGGTATAATGTACATATACATACATATATATATATATATATATATATTTCCTTATATAAATTTTAAATAATTTATCACCTTAAAATCAACAATGAAAGATAAACTTTAGCAATAGAGGACTTACGAATGTAAAAGGCCAAGCAAACCAAATATGTTTATGACCTCAGGGTTTATCTATGCAACCATTAACATGTGTGAAGGCCTTCATCCAAGAAATCCATTTATTTCTTGCTTCATATTAATAGGGAACCTTAGATAACTTGATAAGATATAATAATGGTCTCCATAAATTTTTTCTTGCCATTCATACACAAGAATTTGTTTTAGCCGTATCCACATTCAAATTTTATTTAAATTCAAATTTCAAATTTGATTTTAGATTTACATCCACACCTGAATCCAACTTTTAAATACAAGAGCCAAAACCACATTACGATATGTTAAGAATGCAAACATATTCAAAACGTATAAATTGGGTATATGGTAATTCATTTGAAATTGAATTCAAAAGGAAACCTGAATCGGAATATGATGGGATATTTAGTTAAAACTGAACCCAAATTCGAACCCAATGAAAAGTCATTTCTTAAATATAAATCCCATTCAATTTTTTTAGTTGAAGTGTTACTTTTTTCTTATTTCATATCAACTAACTTTTTCAGAGTAATGAATGTGCATTCAAATTCATTACTTCAAAATAGATGTGAATACATACATGAGGTTGCTTCTAGAGAATTTTTACTACAAAAAAAATACAAAAAATCAATAATTAGTTCTTGCAGTTTTAACAAATTGTTATATGAATGATTATGTTATGATTTGAAGACAAACAAATAAATTAATATGAGATGTTGCACCAATCCGGATAGATGAATTCTCCTGAACAAATACTGCACCCGTTAACACAAAGCTAAGCAGAGATATATAGTGGAGAATTATCAGGCCAACCTCCAAATAACTGAATCATCCAACCACCACCTTTGACATTTCATAATGAAAAAATAAATGCAAAAGATCAAAACTGAAGTGGCTGAACTTGGCAATAGTAAAGAAACAAAAATATTTGTTGACAATTTGCGAATGCTCCAGCTTCTGACACATGCAGTGCATTAGGCAATCACCTCCCCTACCTCAAAAAAACAAAAAAAGAAAAAAAGAAGCAAAAAGAGAAAGTTGGGTTGGGGGGAGGAGGAGGAGGAGACATGATCAGGATGGGCATTTTGCCCACATAAAAGGCATATGAGAAACTTCAAATGGTAACTTGTGGGTCCGGTCCGGCCTTATACATGTAAAAACAGTATGGCTGGACCATTGATACAGGGCGCAGCCTAGTTTCTTGGATTGCTATTTTGACAAGTAAAGACTGGTCGAACACAACAAGCAGCCACTCATTTATTTCCATTATTTGGTTTGACAAGTAGCGACTAGCTGAACACAACGAGCAGCCACTCATTTACTTTCCACATTTAGTTTTCCAAAGAAAGACCAGCCTGATCCGTTCGGTGTCCTTTGACCGGACCGGGCACAAACCCTGTACTGACCGACATGAACCAATATCATTGGACATGGTAGGGGTGTAAAAAAGGAGGCCCAGGCCATCGCCAAAAAGACCTCATGGGACTAGGAATAAGATTATTTAATAAAATAAAGAACTCTGCATGTTCCCCAGCATCTAGAGTCTGTATAGTCCTTTGCTTTGCAAATGTACTTTCTTTGCTTATGTTGAGTCATGGTGTAAGCTTAGTGTTCACTTGTGTCGGAGTACCCTCCCAAAACGGCCCCAAGTGTAATATTGGGATTCCTTGTTTTGGATGGTCGGCATGGGAATTCTGTAAGCGGCTTCGGCCATCATATGTAAGTAAAGTTAAAAGCTTACTTGTTTCCCTCGTGATGTACTCATCTTGTTAAAGTGAATATATTGCGAGTTTTCTTTCCACACTCTTCTGTATTTTGTGTCTTTATTTTCAAAAAAGCGTTCAAGTAATCTGCGCCCACTTGAACGAGGTGAAGGCTTGCGGCTTACTAGCGAGAGTTTGCCATGCCACGCGGTCCAAAAAGTTGGCCCGTGACAACTAGTATCAGAGCCCAGATTCTGCCCAATCTGGGGAAGCGATCAGAGAGTCGGTGTAGATTGTCGCGCCAACTTGCTGTTGTTGAGAAAAACGCCATGGCATCCCAATACAATCTGTGAGGTGCCAAAGGCAAGGAGCTGGCCCATCCAGTATAGACGAGCCCAGCCCATGACCAGGGAAACCTGGAAGGAACGGTGAATAGGTTGGTTGCAGATGTGGCCACCCATGAGGAAGCCCTCGGCTTTGCTACCGAGACTTTTGAGAGATTCAAGGAAGAGATGAAGTTGATGCGGGAACAGATGGCCGAGTCAGTGGCCATGAACCGATCATTCTCTAACTTGGTGAAGACCTTGCAGGACGAAGTTGCTAAACTTCGGGCTTCAAATCAGAGACTGCTACATATGAACTCAGCTAGTAGTAGCCAAGGGAGGACCAGTAGGATCGATGTTCAACGTCTGGTGAAGTACAGTGGTAGCCAGGATGTGAGGGCGATCGACAACTTTTTGTTCCAAGTCGACTACTACCTGGACCTGCAGAACGTCATAGAAGAAGCTCTGAAGATCAAGACCCCAACAATGTTGTTAGAGGGAGACGTTGTGGCTTGGTGGAGGCGCAAAATGTTGGACATCAAGAATGGGGACTGCACAATCAGGACCTTCGACGACTTCCGCAAACAGTTGAAGGGATACTTCATGCCCGTGAATGCTAAAAGGCACGCCTATAGGTTGGTTGCAAACCTGAAACAGACTGGTGCTTTGAGAGATTACATTTGGGCATATCAGAAGATCATGTTGGACATGCCTATGATCCCAGAAAAAGATAAACTTAACTGGTTCATCATAGGGCTCCAATCTTGGGCCCAAGCCGACGTGGAGAGATCAAATCCTGAGAGCTTAAAGCAGGCATATGTGGCAGCCGAACGCTTGGCCGACACCCAACGCAGAAGCCACATAGATACCTTCAAGTCTACGAAGGAGTCCGACCACGACGGTAAGAGGGAGGAACGACGAGACAACAGAAGTGAATCGTCGCCCCATAAGCCAACCGACAGAAAACCCCTCTTTTGCAAGGACAACAATGGGCCACCAAGAGAAGTGACTTGTTGGGTTTGCGGAGGAAGGCACTATACGCATGTCTGCCCAAAATGGGTGAGACCCACCGAATAGGCCAATGCTGTGAGGGCTACCGAAGGTGGGACTGAAGAAGGGGAAGGATCGAGGATTGGTGCACTTCAGCTTCTCAACTCACTGCAACGTGAAGAGAAAGCCAAGGTCACAACGACGCCTACCAGGAACTCATGTACGTTGAGATTCTGGTGAACGGAAAGCCTACGATGGCTATGATAGATACGGGTGCCACGCACAATTTCGTCTTAGTTGTGGAGGCGAGGAGAGAGGGGAGAGTTGCGCATGAAGGCAGCCAACTCAAAGGCAAAGCCCATCCATGGAGTGGCCCGGGATGTGGTTGTGAAGATTGAGAGTTGGTCAGAGAAAGCCAACTTCTCAGTGGTCCCGATGGACGATTACCAGATGATTCTCGGCATGGAGCTCCTTAGTGTAGCGAAGATGGTCCCAATGCCACATTTGCATAGTGTCAGCATTATGGATGAGAAGTCTCCCTGCATGTTGCTAGCGGTAACACTGAGGAAAGGCAAGGGCAAGGTCGCGATGATATCTACGCTCCAATTGAAGAGAGGCCCGAAGCATGGCGACGAGATGGACTTGGTGGCAACCAGGGAAGTGCCTAAAAACTCTCCTGGTTTGGTCCCAGAGGCGTTTGCGCCTATCTTAGAGGAATTCACAGGGACAATGCCTGCGAAGCTCCCTAGATGGCGGCCACATTAGCATAAAGTGGGCCATGCCCCTACAGAATTGAAGAAACATGCAGAACAAAGACGAGGGTCGATGGAATTTCGAGCGGGCAACCAAGTCCTTGTGAAGCTTTACACAGACTGGGCAAGCATCTTTCGTGGCGATGCCGAGCACGGATCATAAAGTATGAAGGACCATTTACTGTGGTCAAGAGGATGGGGAAGCTGGCGTACAAGTTAGATCTTCCGCTAGACTTCATGGGGCATCCTGTGTTCCACATCCGCAACCTTCAGCCGATGCTGAAGACCCGGAGAGAAGCCAGCCATGGTGAGAACCAATCTTGCAACGAGCTCCTTCGACCCGGAGGACCACCAATTGACAGTTGGACCAGATCCTTCGGCACAAAATCTACTACCGTGGCGAACCGAAGCGATACTTGGTCAGGTGGGTAGACGAAGACCAGCCAACAATGGAGTATGGCTTCCGTTTGAATCGAAGTCATCCAGAAGATGTTAGGGTCTACCATGAAGCTGCTAGCGTAGAGGACGGCGCTTGTTCTGAAGGGGGGAGCCTGTTCCCCTGCGTCTAAAGTATGTACAGTCCTTTGCTTTGCAAATCTACTTTCTTTGCTTATGTTGAGTCATGGTGTAAGCTAAGTGATGACAATTTCTTTCATACATGGTTATGGTTATGTATCTTCTGGTGAAAGATTTGGATCATTCCCAATGAAGTCTTCTTTGCTAATGCACGTTTTAATTTCCACCATTTATTGCAAACCTTCTGAAGGGAGATTTTTAGCTATCGGGAAGGCTTTCTGGCTGTCGGATTGGTTCCTCACTTCTTCTATACTGCTTGTTCTCTATTTCCTTTTGTTTTTCCATTACTCTTTAGTTTCATTTAATACAAGCTTTCTCTCTCTCTCTCTCTCTCTCCCCTATGCGTGCCTGTGAATATATATATTTATACATATGAGATCATAAAAAAACATACCACTTCGTTAAGGGAATGAAGCCAGGCCTATTAATTTTTTTTCGTAATTAGTAGTATCTTCAAATATATTTGTTGATAAACATACATTAAGTTAGTTATTATTTGTTTTATTAATATACCATTATAATTAAAAAAGAAATGGCTCTTATAACATTAAAATTTTAATAGCAGAAAAAAACACTTCTTTTTATAAAAGTAATTTGACTTGAACATTATTTAGATTAAATTAGTATTTATAATGAACAAATTAGGAGATTCACAATTCGTTGAAAACACTTTTTAACACAAATAAAAGAGATCTGTTGGTTTTTCTTTGTGACAGAAGTAGTGCGGGTGTGTGTGTGTGTGTGTATATATAATTTTCAATGACATTGCTATCTCTTGTATAAGGACCGCGGTGTAGGTACTGTGAATAGCATTAAAATAGGGAAGGGGAAGTTGGTCGATCAAACCAAGGCATCTTTCAGATGTGGTTTCATTAGCATATCAGTCTTCTATATGCTTTTGTGGTGATGCTGATCTGTTTTGAAGTAGATGATATTTCTGAGGGACTTCCTACATAAAAAAGGACCAAAAGTTGTGGAAACTCATTCTTCTGCTTGAAGAGTCATATTTAGCACTTGTTGAATCATAATAAAAAGATAGTCAATTGCCTCTGATGTAACAGATTTCAATTTTTCTTGTTGTCATGGTATTCATAATTCATGTTCTTCCATATCCACCATATTGCCATCGGAACACAATCTTCCAACTTCACATAAGTATTTTGATTCAAGCCTTTTTATTCCACCTCCACGTCTGTGTCTCTGCCACCAAGTCTGGAACTGTAATATCAACGATGATAGAACTGTCATATCATGTAAACTAATGGTTCCTATTCAACAGGGTGGTTCCTCTCTTTTTTGACTTGTCTACCACCGAAAGTGAAAATGTGGTGGAAGAAAGAAACAAAGAAACAGCTCCATGCCATTTGAGTTCTCTTGCATGTATAGAGATAGAGAGAGAGAGGAACAGAGGAAGAGAATTTTAAATAGTAGTCCGCACTGGTGAGTGGGAGAGAGAGATGAGCTTACGGGTGCCCCCAAGTAATTTTTAGGAAATAAGTAGTTTTATAGGAAATGAAACATGGATTAAACAATGCACCAACCTGTTAAGCCCAAAGAAAAAAGACACAAAAATACAATTGGCCTCATAGATGGCTCATTTTTTGAAATTATTGGGTTGTACAAAAGGGTAAATTGATATGGTAGAAACTTTTGGTAAAATGGATTTAGGTTAAGGATTCATGACTTACCCATTGAGTGACTTTGGCACCAGATATTTCGAAAATGAGTACTACCATGTCCAGATTCAATAGATATGTTGTTATTCCTGGCTTCCTTCAACTTTGAAGGGAAGGTCTATGGTAAATAAAATCCAATGGCTTTTTGGTCCGCCTTTTGAAATTGTAAACAAAAGCAAGACCTAGAAATGAAATGTTTTTTTTCTTTTTTTGTCCATCCTTTCATCACTTTACTCCTTTCCCTTTCTGTTCTAGCCATCATCCAAAGCATTTGGATGATGAATTTTTGCCAACCAAACATATTTTTCAAAAATGTGGACTAGTGTGTGGGCCTCTTTAAAATAGTTTTTTTGCGGGAAGGAGGCCACAAGGGTTCTACCCATCTGATGGAGGTGACTCATAAAAATCAGTACCGCCTTTAAAAGGTGACCATAAGTCCCATAACACCTGTTGAGAACAGCTAGCAGGAATAGAGGTAGGTATAGGTTAAGTGTCGCTATACTGATGCATAATTTTTTTTGTACGTCAATATGGTTAATGATTAAAATAACTTTAATTCACATTAAAAAAAATTATAAAGACAAAATTGAAAATAGAAAAAAGTAAAAAGACTAAGGAGAATATTTTTAATAAATTACCAAAATATTCTTCTCTCCTTTGATGGACACATAACTTTCTATTGTTAAGTATTGGTAATTACATAAACTTTAAAAGCATTTTATTTTTATATTAATATTTTTGAACAAATTTTCTCATTTTTTAAAAGTTGAAAAATTTATACCTAGTGTCCTTTATCTAGAATTTTGATCTTCTGTCTGGGCTCCTAACCCCCTATGCCGAAGATGATTGAATAAAGCAGTTAAGTGGGATTGCTGCTGGCTGCCCATAGGTTTGATATGTAGACCAGCAAGCACAAAATATTGCAGAGAAAACTTTCTCTTAATGGGTTCACTCATTTACATGGAAGTCAAGGTTGGCACTTGCTTGACTTTGTGCTTCATCACATCTTGCCAAGGTCAGCTTGTTCTTTCAACATCAACTACGAGCCAAAGCTGACCAACGTCCGAAACCCGGAGCCATGTGTAGGGGCCAGCTGAATCATAAAGGCCATGGAGGCTCAATTGTCGGTAAATGATCGCCATGAGCCAGACCCGACTAACATTCAGTCGACCTTATTTTTTGTGTTAAGACTGAACCAATTAAAAAAATAAGAACACTCTATAGAGATCTTCCCTAGCATCGGGTGAGCAAGAGGGGTATTTCATACTATCGCTCAACAAGATGGCTGAAACCT
The DNA here is from genome assembly GCF_008831285.2 of Nymphaea colorata. Classification (NCBI taxonomy): domain Eukaryota; kingdom Viridiplantae; phylum Streptophyta; class Magnoliopsida; order Nymphaeales; family Nymphaeaceae; genus Nymphaea; species Nymphaea colorata. The sequence continues at coordinate 14,071,340 of NC_045150.1, forward strand.
TAGCCTTAGCTCCATTTCCCTAGAACCTATTCTGTATCAGGTGTCCCACAATTGCAGGTTCATTCAAATTCAACAGAATCAGTTTCTATGATGGTAAATCCTAAAAAAAACGTACTTGTTTCAGCATGGGTAATAATTGTGCAAAGGTCATCTGTAGACAAAGATAATGTCTGTTACTTGTAGGGTCAGGTTAGACATCTTCCCAGATAGATAGAAAGCACAATAGAAGCATCAAACAAAGCAATGCTAGAGGGAATATATAAATATATATATATATGTGTGTGTGTGCGTGTATTGAAATCACAGCTGTTTCTATGCTCGGATGGTCATTTTGTGTGGTTAAAAACTGCCATAAAAGTTGTATTCCATCATTGAAACCATGGTCAAGCAATTGATCATTGCATATGCATCTTTTGCAATGCTTTTTATCAACACCAAACAAAAAAATAACCATCCAGCCATACAGGTTCGTCTTAATTGGACACAAAGGCCAGTTCAAAGAGAAAAAAATAGGCCAACTTTTATTTGAATCCCTTGAATATTCAGAAATGATCTCGCCAATCCATCGTTAATCACCCATTTTAATCGTTAAACATGTTTAAAGTATGATGACATTCCTCTATTTTCCAGTCAACCTTCTAGAATAGATGGGTCATATTAAAGAGTCGTTTGACAGCAGGGACACTCATAAAATTTTCAAAATAAGAACAACCCCTAAGTAGGTAGACGGAAAGCGGGATGCTTAGCAGAAGTCTAACCGAGCGCGAGTGATTTGGTGCTACATTTCTATACTCCAACTGGAGTGGAAGCACTATACTACTTGATGGATATTTGGCCCCACTCACAGTCGTTGATGCAGCCGTGGGCTTGAGGGTAAGGGGAAAGAGGGAGCTTCTGGCTTTCACTAAGATTGTGGGGTGACCTCCTGCTCATCTAAAATTAGAGTCCTACATACGTTATGTTATTTTTTAGGAAAGGGGTCGGCACATGTTTATTTGTAAAATATTAAACTTTGCCAATTGTTATTTCATCATTCAGGCGAACAACCTGGTACGATTCAAATACGTTGATTCAAACCAATTTTCACAGACAAAATATAAAATAGATGAAAAGAAATCCCCAAATTATGAATAACAGCACACAAACAATAATATATAGAAGCAAAAAAGAGAAGGAGAATGATGTCAAAAGATGATTACACGCTATTATAGATAGCCTGGCCCAAGAGAATGGCCACGAACAAACAGACGGTCGACCGCTCTTTTAGGGGGTGTTTGATGATTTGGTATTTTGGTTTAAGAATGAAATGCAAGTCCAACTTCAACTCAAACATGAAACCTTTTACAGTCTTGAGAGTGGTTAAACATCACTCAATGCAAGACTTTGATAACATAAAATATTGTTAGTAGCCAAGTAATGCCAGCCAATTACTGGCCATATTCAGATTCACCCACTTAACGGTTGAGAGAAAGATGAAGAAAAAAAAAAGTATAAACTAATACTAGATGACAAAAATACCCATTACTTTTTTCTTTAGTTTTCTCTCGTCCATTCAATATAATGAATCAAATAGTGCTTTTGAACGAGTAGAGTAACATTGAATAATCAAACTGCTTTTTTTTGCACCAACTGAATGTACACACGTAGAAATGAATTGTTTATCATAGGAACAAAAGTTCTAGACTTTTGTCACCTATAAGTAAGGGTTTTATTTGGTCATAATTGTGTGTTTCTGGTTATTGCACGTTCAACTCTTTCCCTCCCCCCCCTTGTGGATCTAAAAGTTAGAATTTTAGAAATGAGACGTTTTGTATATCTTTCATTATCTTTTCTCTTAGTCTGACCACATTTGATCGTTTTGAGGTTTTTTTCTGTGTGAAACTGACAAGTCTTATAATAATGCCATGTTAATTCTTTTCAAATACGAGGTTGATGTTTTATTTTATTTGACTTCAAAGGTGGTGTTGCAAGGAACAATAGAGGGCATCTTAGATTATCTTGAAAGGGCAGTGCGGATACGTAAAAGTAGTTTGGCGGTATTTGCTACACTTTTTTTACACATGAGTCCTAATTTTACATTTGGTTTCTTCAGAGTTATCAAAGACTCAAAGGTGACATATTATTTGAAGTGATAATGTCGTACACATTTACATTAGTTCTCTATTCGTTTATGTATTACATATAGCTATTTATCTACGTATTTATATCTATCTTTTAATGCATGTTTATTTATATTTTTATACACAAGCTGTCTTTCATATGCAATGGTGGTCATCCTCCATAATGTCTCTACCATCTTTTACGAGTCACTTTTCTAATAGTGTGTCTTGTAAGTAACAGCTAAGTCAAAGAGAATATCAGTGTTTTTAGTAGGTGCAGCTACAAAGCATTCTACATTTCAAGCATGCATTTGTACCATAGCTTCTGCTCATTTTGTTTTGGATATTCGTTTGTTGATTAATTCCTCTGGGTCTTTGAAAATGGGTGCAGTAGATTATGGCTAACCTATGTAATCTTATAACTCTCTCTAATGATCTATATTCAGCCATTCAATATGGTTTCAAATCTGATATTTGGTCTCTTCTCTCTCTCATTTTTTCCATGATGGCCAATATTTTGTATGATAATTGTACTAATTTTTTTAGTATAGGTTTTGGATATGGTTTGCAAATTGCATATATGAGATGGCTGCACATCGCCCAGCATTCAAAGCTTTTGTAAGACCTACTTTCTTTGATCCATTCCACATACTTTGTATGCATGAATATACTTATTTGGAAATCAATACAATCTACTTATTTGTTATGAATTTTATGACTTTGTACTTTTTGATATGCCACCTTATACAGAAGAACTTCAAGGCCTTCCTCCTACAACACATGGGTAAGATGATTATTTAGTCTTATTACTATGTAGCACTGGGATGGATGTAAGAATTCCTCTTTGCCGATGTCCGTGCCCTAATTGCTGCTCATGGAGCATCCAAGATCTTTAGGGCTTATGGCCTTTATACTGTCTATTGCCTTTTTGCTATTTTTAGTAACCTTACTTGGTATACTTAAACCTTTCTCTCGATCTTATCTTGGTATATCTTCTATTGGGTTAATGTTGATTTTATTTCTAGAATGTTGTTACAGGTGGCCAATGCACTCAACAAATAGAATGTATTGGTGAAATTATAAATATAATTCTTAAGACTGATGGCACACCTATAGATATTGGAAACAGGTTACATGTCACAGTTGTAATCTAGTTACTAAGTATAGTTGTTGAAACACATAGTTGCTGTTTGAGACATGGTGCATTTGCAAAGAGCTGCCACTCTTTAATGGAACAATATATATTCTCATGATTTGGTTTGTAAACTACTTTTTATAGCTGATGTATTTGCTGTCAACAATCGATTGCAATGAGGCTGCAATCCTTTTGTACAGTGAGGTTCGTTTTATGCCTATCTTCTTTTTGGTTATTTGTAGTTTCTATCTTTGTATTTGAGGTTTATGTCTCTCTTCTTTTTTGGTTTGCTCTAGCTCAGGTATCTTGTATTTTTTTATCTGTTATATTGTAATAAAAATGTTTGGGACGCCCAAACTCGTAGCAAGGACATTGCATTGCCAAGTAGGGCTGAACATGTGTCGAGCCCAAGCTTGTCCCTCTTGAGCTCGACTCCCTTAACTTGCTTAACTCATTTATATTGTAATAAAAATGTTCACGTCAACTCCACCCCCCCCCCCCCATTTTCTCCCTCTCTCTCTCTTCACAAGGACAAATTGTCAACGCGACAAATTGAAGAGAACATGTGGTGCCATTTGTATCTTTCTAAAAGCAATTCCATTCTCTCCCCAACCTTGCGTGGCGTATGGCCGGTGAAAGAATGATACCCCGTCAGATCAGCTTCGAACCGAATGTATGGCATTACCCTATTCTACATAACAGAAGTTCACATATTTAGATTTGATTTAAGATTTGAATATTAATGAAAGAAAAGTTTGTGTGAATTAAATTTTTGAATTTATAGTCCAGATCCGATCTGATATCTAATTTTCATTTTAACATGATCCAAGTCTGAATCCATGCTTTAATTATGCAATCAAATTCGGACCATATTTTGACATGTGAAGGACTGGACATCTTTCAAATTGTTTGTATATTAAATATACAAGGATATTTGTTTGAAATTGAACCTAAACACTTTTATTTTCCTTTCTAATTTAATCAGATATTAGATACATTGACATCCTTAGCTATGCCCTTAAATAAAGATTCTTTGTTCTCAGAAAACAAATAATCGAGAAGAGATTCATTGTCACTAAATACTCTTAGGGGTTGTTTAACAACATGCATGAACATTATTATGTGAGTGTTCGATGAAGGATAACACATAAATTTTAGTACTGTTTCATGAGGCCCTAATCTTTAGAGTGGATTTATTAGACACTCATATAATATCCCTGCAAACAAATGATACCTTGACAATGCACACTAAATTATTGTAAGTTCTAGAAATATTAAGGAAAATTAACTCTTTTGGAGGCTTGGATTTTTATCACCTCATGATTAATATAACTGGATGAAATGTCGGTGAGGGTTGTATCTTGACGTTCTCTGTTGATTTTCTAAGAAAACACTCGTGGGTAGTAAACATTTATGGTTGTGGAAACCATCTTGTGAGGGTTCAGTTTATATTTTTATAAATACTGCTATTGATAAAAACATACATACATGGAATCAAATCAATCAAGCTGGTCAATTCAGTAAAATTGGCTATTTTAACAATTCAATTGATTCAACTGTGAATCAGCAAAACATAATATAAAATTTACCTTTTTTAAAAATGATAATACCAAAAACATATATGAACAATTAAACATGAGTTCGTGACACTTATGATGAAAGGTATGAGGGGCCCTTGGGTCTTTTCTAGGTAGTGTGGTTGTTAAATTGGCCCGATGGATACCAGATTCCAATGGATCTGAATCCCAGCGACATGCAAAAATAACCCACCACACTTCTTTACTATTCCCTCTCCAACAAATTTGATCTTATGCATCACCAAATCTTCTTCTGTTTGGCCCTCTCTTAAAACCTCCTTCACAAACAAGTACCAACTTTGGTGGAAACTAAATTCTTGTAATTCATGCATATAAAAAGCACCCATTCCCTCTGACACATATTTCTTTCTACTGGTAATCAAAATTTTGCTCCCGATTGCACCCGCCATCAATATTCCCCCTATCTCTTCCTCCCACCATTTTACTTCCCATACATCATCTAGGACCAACAAAATTTTTTCCTTTGAGAGCTCATTCAGTAATTGTGTGCATAAGTTTGTCAAGGAACAATCAGTGTTTTCTGCAGAACCCTTGCACACTTCCCTTAGTCAAATCCTTATGGTTTGGCCTTTGTGAAACACAAACCCACCACCTGTGTTCCATGAACTGTTGTTCAACTTCATTAAATACCATGTTTGCAAGAGTCATTTTACCGATCCCTCCCTCTCCAACAATGGAGATAATAGAAGTAGCACCCTTCTCAGTGTTACTACAAAAGTCATTCGTCAAGAGCATTTCTACTAACACCTTTTTATCATTCTGCCTGCCTATGGGCAGTTGTATACCTATGTGATGGGTTGCCTCTTTGGGGTTGACATGTTCACATTAAACAGGGTACCACCCCCTTTTGGTGTTGTTTTGAGCCTATCCACCATATCCCAATCTTCCTTTATTTTATCAAGCCTTTCATTGATTTTGATACCAAGTTTGTAACGAAAAGAAACTTTTTCTTAACAGGAAGAGAGCGCTGTGGTCAAAGACCACTTCCGTACCTGATCCCTCTTGCTGGCCTCAATTTTGCTTCAATATCCTTCGATGATGTCCTCGGCATCATAAAGAACATCCTTGAGCTCAAATTCTAGTTTTGTGTCGCACTCCTTGCTGAAAAAGAACTCGATCAGCATCTTTGATGGCCTTTTGGAATATTTTCAGGATCATTTGGAGCTTCTTCAGATCATCTTTGGCATTCAAGATGTAGTCTTTCATCTCTTTCAACAAATTGGTTGCAGTAAAAATGGCTGTTTGCACAAGAGCATCTATTACTGCCCCCATCTCCAGCAACCCCACTCCCAGTTTCTCGGTAGATTGAAGGGCAGAGGAAGAGAAGCAATTTTCAGAAGGTTGCGAAGAAAATAGGCAAAAAACTGCACATAAAATTCAAATTGAGCAGGTGGGTCCATTTGATCACCACCACCACCACATTATCCGCTTGGAAGTGGTAGAGCACTGAAGTAATCGAGTTACGGAAGAAATTCGGCCCTTCACGGCTCAAGAAATTCCACCCTCAATTCTGTCAGTTGTTACTCATTGGCTTCAGTCCTTTCATGCTGTTTTGTCAATTCCTTACACTGTATTCTTCTTCTCTTCCAGACTAGCTACGTTCATATTGCTACTTCTTTTCTCTCTCCAATTCATTACATTTTCTTCATTCACTTTAACTTTAATTCCCATCAATCGTGGTGTGATCTGTTATAATACTAGAATACATGAGAAAAATACTCATCGACACATTTTTTATAGGTTGTGTTAAAGTAGAAATTCAATTTCTTAATTTACTTGCTCCTAAATAAATCTGGTAGAAAAATCCCCAAAGCCAAGCCTTCTACATCCCGTAGAGCTCCCCCTTTTGGATTTGCCAGATTTCTTGTTAATTTTTTATTTGATTGATTTTATAATGTAAAAATAATTTACATATATGATCCACAATCCAAATTTATTTAGCATAAAGTTCGTATTGGACTCGGTTGCAAAAATACATATTGAATCCAACAGCCACATCTTAACCTTTCTCATAATGTCAAGATTCGCATAAAGTAATATGAGAGAGAGAGAGAGAGAGAGAGAGACCAGAAGATGATGGCTGAACCAACAGGACAATTATATACATCTAAGTGCAATGTTCAAAGCATTTTTTTTCTATAACAAACTAACCTTTTAGATGTTATCTTAAGAGTATTTTAGTAGTTAATAGTTGAGATCGCAAGTTTGAAGCCTTTGTACCCCATCCCTAATGTCATTAATACGCACACATACACACCATACCACTTGGATAAGGGATAAAGCCATACCTCTCAAATTTATATTCAAAGATATTTTAAATAAAATGTGAACCTCCTAATATGTATATAATTAATACTAAATTTATAAAAATCATGTTTCGGTTGAAGTTATTTTCATGAAAAAATTGTTCTTTTCTACGATGTTCAAAATTTTGATGTTAAAAGAGCCATTCATTTTTAGATTGTTAAAAACATTATTGACATCCAAAATATGATTAACTTAATATATATATGTGTGTGTGAGATTTTTTCTTACCAAATTTAAAATCATGTCTATAAGTTTAGATTGCATAGAAAACTGGTCTGGTGGCCTCCAGCAGAATAGAAATTGATCATTTTCATGACGGTGGTTGGGAGAACAACATAGATAAAAAAGTGATAAGGCAGTTTTGTCATCCATTATTAGTTCATATATATATATATATATTGCACAAAGACCCAGCCATCCACCTAGGGCCCACATTCTTGTTTTTAAATAAAAAGAGAAACACTTGATGCATGCTGGACTAGGCCTGGGCATCGGGCTATGCCAGCCCGACCCAACAATTTTGTGCGGACAACTACCCGGGCTTGGACCCGGCCAGCCTGCTACCCAGCCCAACTATTAACGGGTCAGGCCGGACCCGGTGCCGGGCCATGATAAGAATGCATGAGGGCTGGCCCATTTTTGCTGCCTCCATGGCATCGCTTCTGCCAGACTGCCACTTCCTCCTGCACCTTTCCTCCACAGCTTCACGCTCCGATTGGACTGGCCAAACCCAGCATGCTCTTCAACCACCGTCCTGCCTTCCCCATCTTACGAATGTCACCTGATTCAGCCCAACGGAGAACAATCATTCACGTCGGATTCATTCCAATGGTGAACAACCATCCACAGAGAGAGAGGAGACCCATGATAGTGGAATCGATGAGTCCTCAAGCCGAGCAGTAGTAGGATGACGACAAATGGTTTGGATATGGAACAAGAGGCAACAAATTGGTGATGGCATGGTAGGCACGGCCACAAAGATAAAGACACGAGAACATCACTTTCTTTATGATAGACAACGGTATTCATACAAACTCAAGCAAGAAAAAACAGTTGAAATGAATTTAATCCAGAGCATCCAGCAGTCACAAAGACAGTGATAAGAGAATAATTTTATTTACTATAGACCAAACATTATCGATTACATATGTTCAGGCTCATTCCCCTTTTAATGATTATTCTCAATTTGTAGGGAAACTTTCCAAGATACATGTAAATATTTTACACGTCCAGTGGCATATGGATATGCTCCAGTGCTGAAATCTATAAAATTTTAAAAGATTCTTGAAATCTGATTTGTGGATCAAATATTCTATAGTTATAATTAAAAAGCAAGCTGCCACCTGGGAACCTTATATGACACACCACAAAGTATGCACACAAAGGTAACAATCTAACGGAAACTTTCTGCTGTGTAATGAAAGGCCATGAGTTTTTTGACGGCCGCATTATAAAAGAAGGTGACGACTTTTACAGCATGAGCTGTTTGTTTTGTTGGACACAATTTTACTTCTTGTGGTAGTAAGTGATAATTCTTGTAGCGTCTTTTTTTCTTTTCTGTTCAGCTAAAAGGAAAGACTTCAAAGCTCTTTTTTTTTTTCAATTGGTGAAAACTATAGAACAAAGGGCATAAAGTTCTTTTTAACCCTTACGTAGAGGGTTGCTAAGAGATCTCAAAGATGAAGCTAGGAATTTTTCGTTGTAGGAACCAAACTATTGTTTCTAAATTTTTACAGAACCAGAAATATATTTATTTTATTTTATACAGGATAAACTAAAATATCTAAAAATTTAAAAATAAATTTTTTTATTTTTTTTAAATCCAAGAAGAAATACAGCCCCTACCAGGGCCCCCTGCCTCCAATACTCCCTCTGTCTATAATTTTGTTGGTCAGAGCCTTTGGTCCCCATGACTAAGGGTTGCTCTTTGAGAACGAAAAGTGAAAAAAAAAGAAGAAGAAAAATTTGGCATATTTTTAGAATTAAAATTTACAAAAAAAAAATTGCCCCCACCATTTTAAGGTTGGACACATCTTATTATGGACCTGATTTTGAACTTTAGCTAGTAAAAAAGCATTGTGCCATTACTAATCAAATTTGTGTAACTTTATGTTTTATAACATATTCAGGCCCGAGTCCACTTTATGATAGGAGATCCAACCCGATTATGTCTATAATTGGGATCACATGCTTCTTGGATCCAAATTCAGTTTTGAAAAGTATAGCCTACTTCTCAATCCAAAGTCCTCCCTGAATCCAAACCACTGACATCCATAGTTGCGCATAGGGATGCCTATATATCTGCTTTGGATAGAAAATCTAATCGATCTGTTTCAAACAAATCGGATATGAAAAAGAGAAACATATCCTATTAAAAAGTAGGATTGAATTCAGCTTTAGTAATTGGCTTTCAATCAGATTTTCAGATATACATAAACATCTGGTTGGATTTGGATATGGATTTGAATCAGATTTGTTATTAAGCAAATATCCTATATCTAATGTTCTTACATTTTGAAAATAGGTCAAATTCAGTTCAAAATTCGTATTTAGATATGAATATGAAAATTATATTCAAATCAAATTCAGTTTGTGAAATGGGATTCCAGATTTGGATTTAGATACGGCTAATGGTAAATCCAATTTGACTATGATCCATTGACATTCCTAATTGTGGTTGAAGGGGTACCTTTGTCCTTCCTTCCTTTCTTTCTCCTTTGGCAGCTTCTATGACAAGTAGTGAGATAGTTGGGTCTGCCACATGTTTTCATCATTCTTTTCTTTTTCCGGTTTTCCCTTACATGCTTCTCTAGGAACAATGGCAGAAACATGTGGTGGCTGGTGTGGGCTGGCTGCGAACAGCAACCCATTACAATTTGCTTTGAAACAATGAATACATTCTACATTTATACAAAGAATTATAACTTACACAAACACCATCTTTTAGTGCATTTTATTTTCGCTCTAAGAAAGTGCGTCCAACGACTATAGCTTATGTGAACAACATAATGTAAGTTGTTACTCTTCATTGAAATTCTCTAACCCTTATAGACACGCAATGTGCACTCGATTGCAGCTCTCTATAAGCTAGCAAACCATGTTCATAATATTGTTGAAACAACAAGTTGTACCACTTAAAGGTGAAGGGGTGCAATTACTCAAATACGTGCAAAAAATAAACATGGTTTTTGATAAAAATGGTTTTAAGTGGTGAACATTAGCTAATAAGTGTTGGATTATAATGCATATCAAAAACATGAAGAAATAATGCATTTGTTGAGATGGCAAGTTGAACCACTTAAAGGTGAAGGGGTGCAATTACTCAAATACTTGTAAAAAATAAACCATGTCTTTAATAAAAATGGTTTTAAGTGGCGAACATTAGCTAATAAGTGTCGGATTATAATGCAAATCAAAAACATGAAGAAAGAATGCATTCTATCTATAAAATAAATGTACCAAATAATTATGGCTTGGGCAAGTGTCATAGTTTAATGCTTTCTCTTTATATACAAAGAAAAAAAACATTAAACATTTATAGCTTACGCAAACACCATATTTTAAGAGATTGAACGTAATTAAAATTCTCTAACCATGATAAACACGCAATGCACACTCGGATGCAGCTCTATATAAACTTGCAAACCAATCCTGAGCTAAATCATCCGAGAGGCAGTGAAAGCATTCAGCATTCAACAACAAATACACACACTGTTCTAATGGCTGCTCATCTTGCTTCCCTTTCTACTCCTTTTGTTATTTCCCCCAAGTTTGCTCCTAATAGCAAGGCTGGGTTCAAGCCATGGAGCACCACCCTTGTGAGATGTGAGCCAAGGGCTGCGGTAGGTCTGCTGCTCAAAGGAGGCCTTCCAGATACCAGCCAAGTACATGGAACTATGACTTCATCCAGTCCATTACCCAGTAATTTTCCATACCTTTGATCTGACTATTATTTTGTTTATTTTGGTATTATGATGTGATCCTAATTCAAAGACATGAAAATGAAAGCAGATCGAAACACAAAGGACCAGAGTTGAAGAATTGATAAGAGAAGTCCGACAACTTATAACATCTACAACTGAGCAAGTGGCTCAGTTGGAGCTCATCGATTCACTCGAACGTTTAGGTGTAGCCTATCACTTTGAGAGTGAGGTCAGGCGATCACTAGATGCCATATGCATGAGCACTAGAGGATTTGAGGACCTCTACTCTTCTTCACTTCGGTTCATAATTCTGAGGCAACATGGCTATAATGTTTCTGCAGGTTTACATATAAAGTATATAAACATTCGTTAATTCCAAAATATTGACTCAAATCTTTCTTCTACTCTTCACATCATCACATTAGTATATTAGCTTCACTTTCTAATTGACTTGGTTGAAGCAAGGTGGCACTGTGCCCGGCAGACACCAAGGCTAGAGGAATATCTAAGCAACATCTGGGCAGCCATGACCGGCCCTATTCTCCTCCCTGCCTACTTCTTACTCTCCCAAAACATTGAGGAACAAGCAATCCGGAAGCTATTGTCTGAGTCGAACATCATCAACTTGTCATCGATGATAGTTCGTCTCTCGGCTGACCTCCAGAGATCTGGGGTTAGTTTAGTGTATTTTCTGACTAGTATTAGCTTCCGAGTTGACAATGTTTTTGTTCTGTTTTTCTGTTTTGATTGGCTGATGATATTCTCTTTATATATTGAACACTTGATCAAAGGTGGGATTTGGGAGAGGGTCCAGATTTATATGAACGAGGCAAGGGTAGCGGAGGAGCAAGCATGGCAGCACATAAGGAACTTGCTAAGGGATGCATGGAGGAAGCTGAACAGGGAGCTGCTCTCTGCTCAGCAGCAGCAGCAACAGACCACCTTCTCTCGTTCCTTCATGAATGTGGCTCTCAACATTGCGAGGGTCTCCCAGTGCATGTACTACTATGAAGATGGCATCAGTGTCTTGGAGCATGAGTCCATGGACCGTATCTACTCTGTCATTGCCGAGCCCATCCAGACTGCCTAAGCAAGTCACCAGTGTCATTGTTTCCCACTCTATCAACCATGTTGGTGCCCATTAACCGAATCCTACTTATGATGCTATGTATCATGATGTAATAAAATGGGTACATTAATAAATTAAATTCAGTACTCTCTCTCTCTCTTTATCTCTCTCTCTCTCTCTCTCTCTCTCTCTCTCTCTCTGTCACATGTGTACACACATTCATAATTTTCTTTATATCTCTACACCTCATAAAGCATTTCTTCTGGTCATCTCTAAAGATTTGGAACCATCCTCCTTTAGACAAGCCGTTAGGCATCAATGTTGGTGTGATGCCGTGGCTACTGAATTTAAAGCACCAGAAGAGAATGAAACATGAGATTTGTTGCATACTCTAAAAAATGTAAAACCCATGGGGAATAAGTGGGTTTACTGAATTAAATACAATTCTAAAGCAAGTGCACAGAATGATCCAAGGCTTTCTTACCTTGTTCCATGAAGTTAAAGAATCCTTCTCCCTTTTCCCAAGCTCAAGCCTTCAGCTGTCGTCTAGACCTTTGTCGCCCTTGTTGCTAGAAAAGGGCTTGCGACCTGCATCCTTGAGGGCCACCGGCAATAGTTCCAGCTTCCTCTAGAGGTTGATGAGATCGTCTTTGGCATTCAAGATGAGGCCGACCTTTTCTTTCAATAAACTGGTGATGGCTTCCAAAATAACAGAAAGAGTGCTTCTGCAAGTACATCCATACTAACGCCAACCTCCCCTGTTTCTTGGTAGACGGGAAGAGCAGAGGAAAAGAATCAGAAGTGGAGAAATTAGGCAAATTAAGGAACAGATCAAACTTACAAAGGTGAGCAAGTGGGCATGCGCCCCTCTAATTAGATCCACTGCTGCCATGGTGGAGAGTACATAAATACAACAAGACTATTGACTTCTTTTAACTCAGAAAATTAAATTTCTCAAGTTGCTGAGTTTATGAGAGAATAAATGTTTAAGGGTCCATTTGTTTGCCTCCAATCAGAAGCTTTACCGATTTCGACTACGGTGAGCCCCATATATTTTTTCTACTAAAAAAATCTGGGAAAAATGTCTCAATCCCAATCTTCTACACTTCCCTTTTCTCACGTTTGCAGGTTTCTTTTTCTAGGGTTTTCATCTATCCTATTTTATTATGTAAAAAATTTGGATGCGTGATCTTGTTTTTCTTTTCTTTTCTCAAAATCACAAAGCTTATTTAGATACCAGGCTTGGGCAATTTATGGGTCTTGCACCAAGGACTGGATAATAAGATACAACTCTAACCTTCTGCCCAAAATTGCTGACCCAAGATGAGAACGGGAGAGAGGAATGGATATGTTAATTACTGGATGTTAAAAATATTTTCTTCCCATACAACCTAACTTTTAACATATTGTCTTAAAATTAAGTAATTTGGTATATATCCAATTGGATAGTAAATTCAAAATAAAACAAAGCTGAATTTATATATCTAAATCCAAATTTAAATATCTGAGTCCAATGCATAGTTAAAATCGGAGTTTGAATATACATCAAATCCAAAGTTATTACAACTAAAAATGTTCTCAAAGTTCTAGATCTAGACCTGGTTCAAAGTAATTGTGTTTTCATATACAACAACCATCTTTTATATTTTTATGATGTAATCTTATCACCCATTGTTTCCACAACAATTTAAGAGCAACAAGTATTTCCTAATCAACGTTCTAATAGTTTGAAAATTCTTAGAAGGTGTAATCACCCCATGTTTTCTAAAATTCAATATTTATCATTTTTCAAACATTTCATGATAGCAACTGCCTTGGCCCCTGTCTCACTTCCAACTGTATAGCAAACATGGCCACACACCCACCAAATGGGTGTCGCTTGCAAAAATACACCCTCCATCGCCACCGTCTCCACTAGGAGTGGACAAATCCTGCATTTCTTCACCACTCGCACTGCCCAGTTCTTTCTCTTCACCATGTCTTCCAAGGTTATCTGAAGATCTCGGACATGAAAAGGACCTGAGGCAGAAGATGAAATTTTAGAAGTGCCGCAGCTGTTGTCGCAGGGGGGCATTCCAGGCGTGACTTTCTCTGGAGCGCGTTTTTTACTGGAGACGATCCAGAGGTCGAGTAAGGTGGCATTGGATTCGGGCACGTGTTTAGTATTTTTTATCCAATTTTCAGATTTTTTGGACAATCCTGTGAAGAGATACGGAATTTACAAGTGCCACAGTTTGCTAAAGGTCCATATGACCTCCTGCTACAGAGAGACTCGTCTGCGACCCAGACTGTCTTCAGCTGGGAATCCGCAGTGCCAATATCATGGCCGACGCTGCTAGCTCAAATCAAAGAGATCATTCAAGGGAGCCAAGTCCACCGAGCATAATACCCAGAAAATTACCTCCACCCTACTCAATGGTGCTAACTATTTGAGTTGGGCGAAGGCTGCTCGCTTGGTTCCTATTGGAACATCAAAGGCATGATATATTAACGGGAAAACCAAAGCTCCAGCCACTACTGTTCCCAACCATCCATAGCAAATCTGTTTACATATCAGGATACCGCACACGGAATATGGGAGGCTCTAAAAGAACTTTACAGTGAGCAAAATAATCTTGCTCAAGTACACCAGATACAATGCGAGATTGCCGATCTCACCCTCCATGACCAAGATCCAATCGAGTTCCAAACTCTAGCATAGAAGGAAAAATTCCTCTTGAACTCCTTCTCAATAAGCCACTGTCACTTAAACACCACAAGGTATTTGGGTGCAAATGTTTTGTACTTGTGCAAGAAAGATTTAGAAATAAATTCCAGCGACATGTGATTAAGTGTATATTCTTAGGATACTCAAGCAAGAAGTGAGGTTATCTCTGTTTTGACCCTCTCTCTAAACGCATGATTGTATCTCAGGATGTAAAATTCTATGAAAATCAACATTTCTCTGACTGCAGCATACAGGGGGAGGCAAATAACAGAAACTCTGTAGAAAATAGTGCTGATGATACTCCACGTCCGCTGGCTGACATCTTCGCAAGTCAAACGACTACATGCCAACCAGGGATTGCCCACTTTCCCAGTAATGACAGCAGCCTTGAAAACACTATTTTGGAGGAAGACAAACCACCTACCAATGTCGAATCTCAACCAGGCGTAAGATGTTCCTCTTGAGTGACTCGGCCTCCATCCAAGTTAAGTGATTACTATACTTACCCATTGGAAGTCTTTGTTCACGAGACAATTATCTCTCTTTTGAAGTTCTCTCGCATAATTACAAGTCATACATCTTTGTTATTTATGGTCATCAAGAGCCAAGAAACTTTAATGAAGCTAGTGCAGACTTACGGTGGAGGGCAGCTATGGAAAAAGAAATCAAGGTGCTTGAAAAGAACTATACTTGGGTTCTTGTTCCTCTACCAGACGAAAAGAAACTGGTAGGTTGTAAATGGATCTATAAAATAAAGTTCAAGAGCAATGGAGAAGTGGAGCGATATAAGGCTCGCCTCGTTGCAAAGGGCTTCACCGAGACAGAAGGAATAGATTACAATGAAACCTTTGCCCCGGTAGAAAAAATGAACACGGGGAGAACTCTTCTTGCACTTGCATCTACAAAAAGGTGGAATCTTCTCTAACTTTATGTAAAAAATGCATTTCTTCATGGTGAATTGGAACAAGAGGTCTACATGGAAGTACCGCAAGGAGTTAACTGCCGATCTGGACATGTTTGCAAACTAAGGAAAACTCTTTATGGATTGAAGCAATCACCTCATGCTTGGTTTGCTCATCTAAAGACAACACTCATCAATTATGGACTTCAGCAAAGCTCTACCGATTACACCATGTTCACATTCACCAGAAAATTCAAGGTAACCATCTTGCTTGTGTATGGGGATGATATCATACTTACTGGAGACGACTTTGAGATCATGTAGGCTATAAAAAAACATTTAAATAGTGAGTTTGAAATCAAAGATCTTGGACTGTTGCAATACTTCCTTGGAATAGAAGTGGCTCACTCTAAAAAACGAGTATTTATATGTCAACGCAAATACACGATTGATCTCTTGAAAGATACTGGATATCTAGGCACCAAACCTGCTAACACTCCCGTTGAGATGAACTGCAAGCTAAGGAAAGAAGATGGTGATATTTTCAAAAACAAAGAAAGTTTCCAAAAACTAGTTGGAAAACTTATATATTTGACAGTCATGCAGCCTGACATTATGTATGCTGTCAGTGTCATTAGCCAATTCATGCACCAACCAAGATCCCATCATGTTGAGGCAGCTCACCGGATTTTGAGGTACTTAAAGGGGACATTGGGAAAGGGAATCCTAATGAGACGCGACCAATATCCTCACATTACTGGCTATTGTGATGCGGACTGGGCTGGGGACCCAAATGACAAATGGTCAGCATCAGGTCACTGCACGTTTCTTGTAAGAAATTTGATCACTTGACGAAGTAAAAAGCAAGCCGTAGTAGCCCGGTCCAGCGCAGAGGCAGAATACCAACCCATGGCCATATGAACGTGTGAATTAATTTGGCTTAAGTCCCTCCTTAAGGATATGAGGTCGAAACTCACTCCCCAATGGAACTTAAGTGCGACAACATGGCTGCTATTCATATTGGCATGAATCCCATATTTCATGAACGAACAAAACATATCGAAGTCGACTGTCATTTCGTTCGAGAAAAAATTCAAGATGGTATCATTGCAACTTCTCATGTTAGAAGCGAAAACCAGCTCACCGACATCTTGACAAAAAGTCTTGGGAAAGAAAAGCACAGGATGATTATGGACAAGTTGGGGCAGACTGATGTCTGCCTACCAACTTGACGGGGAGTTTGTTAGCACATTTGGAAGGGATCTCTGTCACCATCTCCTCCTTGGAAAGAAATCCGCAGCAGCTAACGTTCATCTCCTTCTTGCAAAGACATCCTCACCAGCTAACGGTTGATCATATCTTTGGAAAGAGGAGCAACAAAACGAGAATCTCATCAGTATCATCATACCAATCTCGTCATACCTCTTTAACCTGTTGCCTTTTTTCTCTGTAACTCCCTGATTTCCAGGGATCTTAAACGGTTGGGATATGTAAGGCAAGAAGGGGCTGTAACTCTTTATAAGGAGATCATTCATACGGCATTGGTAAGAAAAAATAAGAGAGACAAAAAACAGAGCTTTCTCTGTTTTCGTGGATGTAGGCTATTAACGCCGAACCACGTTACATTTGAGCTGTCCCGTTTTTCTTCCTGCCTTCCTTCCATGAAATTTAAGACCTTCTCCTTCATGGCCTCAATTGCCTCCTTTCTGCCAATGTATCCAATCTCCATAATACAATCTAAACAGCCAATTTCAAGCCCTCGTCTTCCGAATCCAAGGCCTTTATGATCTTGGGGAGCCCCCTGCTTTGGTGGATCTCATTGACAAAGAGGCTTTTGATGGCGATGATCAAGCTATGGAGGACTCTGAGGCCGTCGGCGGAGCCCAATTCCACCAAGGCAGTCACCATCGGGCTTATCACCACCTGACCCACGAACACATCCTTGTTGAACCTAACCAGAGCCGCCATGGTGAAGGCACAGTTCTCCCTGACCCACCTGGACGCCTTCCTGTCGCACATGACCGAGTCGAGCACGAAAAAAGCCCAGGACCTCAGCACTGCATCCTGGAGACCCGGGCCTCAAAGACCGACAGCAGCCCGACGACCTTCACCTCCTCCTCATCCTCACTGAGCAGCAACTTCACCAGCTTCTCGATGCTCTTCCAGTCGATCCACGCCTGAATCTCTGACTCATTCAGGTCGGCGACACACACGATATCACTGCCGAAGATGTGGCCCCTGATGAAGGAACTGATGATGGTGAGGTAGGAGCGGGGGAGCTGGTTGTCCACCTAGGAGCGGAGGCTGCAAAGGTGGTGGGTGAGGTCAGCAAGCTTGGGGTCCTTGAACTTGGAGGCGAGGTCTGTCTGGAGGTGGAGGAGGGCCTTGATGGCGCTGCCCTACTCCTCCTTCTGCTTCCGCCGACAGTGGGAGACTCCTGTATCCACCGGGATGCCTCCTTCAGCGCATTGCTCTCGTGCTCCTCCTCCCCACCGCCTTCCATGGTGCTGCCGTTGCAGACAGTGACCGTGGCCCCCCTGATGCCTCCCCATGCTTGATCATCACTTCCCTCTCCCTTCCTCTCTCTCCATCTTCTCTGCCTTCCTACCTTGCGTCGGTCCCAAGTCCCAACAACTAGTCCTTCCTGAGAGAGAGAAAAAAGAAAGGGAGGACGGGACCGAATGGTCCAAGATTGAGAAGAGTGAGGTTGGTATTTCCTTCATCTACATCCCCCACGCCTCCGCTGACTCCTCCTCCATGGGCTTTTGATTATCAGAACAGCCTTTTCATTATCTGATCATCACCTAGAGAGAGCAAATATTACAAAAGTTTGCTCCTATTCTTAGAGAGAGAGAGAGAAATATTATTACAAAACTTTGGTCATATAGAGGGAGAAAGAGTTAGAAAGAGAAAGGGGGCCTATGATATCACCACATTAGTCGCTTCAAGAACCACAACTCTCAACCCCATTAGTAGTTTGAGAGAGAATTTGTAGTTTGATTTATCTTTCCCGAAGCATCCAAGTGCATGAATATCATATGCTCAAGGAATTTATAGTGGAAACTTTTGGTTATTGATATATAGCAGAGAAGTTAAAGATGTTAACTCAGACTTTTTTGGTTTTGCAACCATGGTAGCTCATTTGATGATAAAATCCACTTCTTTTTCTAAAGTCGTTTGAACTAATGGGATGATTAACAGCAGACCAAGAAGGGCAAGCAACCCTCCCTTTGTATATAAAGCACTTATGAACAGTTTACTTCTTAGATGAATTTGATATGGCCATTTTATAAGTGAGAAGGCTTTCATACAAATTATCAATACCTTGATTTATAGGATCAGATATGGAATTATTTCAATACAACAGATTTTAATGGCAATTTTATTTGCTCCAGTATTCGATCGAATCCTTGACAGAATCTCCTTCCTCATTTGGATCTACATCTGAGTGTTCTTGCTTTATCATATTACAACTGTTGACATCCCTTTCAAATGTGTTTCGAACATTTCCCTGAGCCCAAGTCGCGTTAGTGGTGGTATGGATTCAGGCATAGGTTTGGGTACGTGGGTAGGGAGGACACAACAATTTGAAAAGAAATGATAATTTGTTATTAATTTGCTAGTTTTAAATGTTTAAGATTTGGTGTTTTGCTTGGGGTGTAGCTGGAAGCCCCTCCCACTTTCCTCCTGCCCCACAGTTTGGGACTTCTTTGTGACTTAAGTGTAAAGCAAGACACCCATCAACTAAGCATCACACACCCACCATTTGTAGTTCAGGTGAATAGCACTCATGAGAATCGTGAAAGCAGATTTTTTTTTGTCGCAAGGGCCAATTATAGTTTCAAAATTTTAAGGGGGGCTGAAATAAAAATTTTAAAATTATATATATGTATACACACACACACACACACACACACACACACACACATATATATATATATATATATATATATAATAAACTTGAATTTTTTACATTTACATACAAATTCAAATCCAAATCTGATCTAGTCACATTTTTAAAATCCAAATACATCCAATTTCTTAATCAGATGTCAATTTTGTTTTCTTTTTTGTTTCCATATCTAATGCAGTCGGATATTGGATCCGTCGACAACCTTAGCTCAAACCTTAAATAGAGATTATTCATCCTCAAAAAAGAAATACCCTTCTTTACTCTTGAAGAGATTCATTGTCCTTAAAGAATAGGGTGCTTTGAGCTAATGAGAAAAAAATAACGGTATGCTGCCTGTGCCAGTAGTACAATATAGCCAAGGCAAAAAATTGTACATCCCTTCTCCTCTGAATTAAAAAGATAACCACTTATAGCTTTTAAATGCAGTCACCTTAAACACGTTTGACCTTTCTAAAATTTCTATCAATGTGTACAAGTACTTTTGTAAACAAACACTTCTTGACCTTTTTTTCTTTTCTTTTTACCCTAATTTTAAAATTCATTCCTGAGGACATACATTTCCTTTTTTCTTATATAAAGAATTTCAACAACTCACAGGAATACATAGGAAACTTTTCGAACACAAACTCATTTGGACAAGGACATGTTGAAAAATATAATATATAACGAAACTATTTTCTCTCTCTTAAACAAGTAAATAAATTTAACAAAGTTTAGCATGATTTAAGTCAACTGGAAGTGTTTATGTGTTTTTTTAATAAAATGTTGTTTGTCAAGTGAATTAATGATTATATATTACGTAAATGACATTAATTTCTTAACTATTTCTGTGTGACTTGGACTAATTTTATAGAAGCATTTTGAATAGCCAACCATAAATTAGATTAAAAAGTTATAGCGCAGAATAAAAAAACTTAACCTCCCATGAAAATGGCAAGAATGTAATACGTCCATAGTGTTAAGGGTAATTTACTTATGGGGAATCCGTGAGTAACGGCAAAAGAGGGGGAGAGAAAAGCAGTTGGATGTGAAAGAACAACCTCGTCGCCTTCCTACGTTTAGGTGCAAAAATTCACTTGAGGCCCATGTTCAAACAGATCGGATCCTAGTCAATTAGTTGGACCCGATATTATCTTACAAAATTTTATGTGGTTGTAGGACATATGTGATTGTAGAAAAGGTGAGGAACATCTAAATTCTAAGACAAAAGTGAATGTTGAGCAAATCCTTTTTATGTTAATAAACATTTTTGTTTTTAGGTTTTGTTTGATACCCTCAGATCTCATTAAAAATTCCAAAAAATAGTAGTTTGGATATGGATTTAAGAAAGGACATCCATTTGTTTTTGGATTGAGATATACATTAAATATTCGATCAGATTCGGATTCGGATTTGAACATAAATATAAAAACTGGATTTGGATTGTAAAAGTCAGATCCCAGATTCAGACTTGGATATAATTTTTTTGTTTCGTATTTGAATCCGAATATGTGAATATTTGGAAAAACAGATATAATTAAGGGTATATCCGACTGAAATCTGATCCGTTGACATCCCTATTCCATGGGGCTGCATATTTGTCTCCTGATCTTTGAGTTGAGTTGGACAATTTATGTGGAAATAGTAGGGATGTCAGTAGATCACATTCGAATCGGATATGCTGACATCTCTAGATATAGGGAAATTAGCAGCTCAGGTTTCCTATGGAAGATTGTGGGAGTTAGGCTCTGGACTTGTATTAACAAAAAAATGATATTTACAGCAGCCAAAAATGGGGATGCATAGCGTGTAGACCATAGTGAAAACTTAGCTACTGTGACCCAGTGGCAGAGCTACATTATTGCTAGTGTGGGCAATTGCCAACACCAACCCAAAAAAATTAAACTATTTAGATACAAAAACTTCATTAATTTTCAGTTTTTTACATATCAATGCCCCTTAAGGTTTGAATCTTACACTTGAAGTGCCCCTCAACCAGAAATTTTTGGCTCTACCACTGGCTGCAACCATAAAGACATGTAATGAGATTTTAGGAAATGAAGAGTGGACATGTACCCCTTGGCTCATGTGGGGCTTCCCATAGCTTTAACTTGCTAAATTCATCAAACAAAATAAGAAAAATGGCCAAAAAGTTTTGCGTTTCCCTGTTTGGGAGAGCAGAATGAGTATTAGAAGTCATTTTTTACAATAAAGTCCCCATAGAGTCCACGTCTGTTTTTGGTGCTTTGGAAAAGGTGCCCACATTATGCATCCATTTTCATATCGGTGCCTCCCTTTTGCAGCACAGGGAGTTGACACAATGGGGATTCAAAACAGAAACTAGCAGTATACCCCACCTGCCTAACGCACCAACCCCCTTGGGGTGCAGTTCCCCTTTGTTGAGCCTATGTACTCTTGTGGAAGCTGGGATAAATGTCTTGCACTGTGATACTAAGAGTTGCACATGTAATACCTTTTTTTTCTTTTTGCACATACAATGGACAGAAAAAGACTCTTGACAGAAGATCAAATGTTGTTTATGTTATCCCTGGTCTAACTCTACCTGTTCAACAGGGTTTTCCATCGATATTTTCTGGTGATATTTCCAGTGTTTTTTTACTAGATCTTTCCATGCTAGAATCTCGAACTCCTTGCAAGCTCTTTTGGTCAGACACCAATACTTGACTTGGAGCTTCTCAACCCTCTAAACTAAAGCTCATTTCTCATGGATATGGAAAAGCTGCCTTTTGGGGACAAGAAGAGCTTTTTTACTTAATCTAGCGGTGTTTGGGTAATGGTAAGAAGGTGAAAATTTGGTAATAGTATTGGGGATGGGGGATTGTAGAATATGGAGGGGAAGAAAGGCAAAGCAAGAACTGATGATAAAGATGAGGCTGCTGCCGAAAATTATAGTTGATTTGTAGATTTAGGCACTCCCCTCATAAAAATCAAGTTCAGTGAGTGCGTCCATTTAATTAGCTCCACCACCACATGATTGTCTTGCCAGTGGTGGAGGATAGATCCAACCGTTGTCTAGGGTAAGCAGCAAACACCTTGATTTTCCTTAATTCTGATCAATTTCTTATCTGATTAAATTGTCAACTCGATTTAGGACCCATTTAGGTCAAATTTCAGAAGTTTAGACCCAAGCACAGCCCATATCTAGACATATTTTGTAATTCATATCCACATTCAGACAGGGATTCAGTCCAAAAAATCATACAGAGACTGAAAAAGAGATCCTAGACCCATATCTGGATCCAAATCCCAGCTGTAAATCAAAATCAGATCCCTAGACCCATATTTGGATCCAACTGCCACCTCTAGATTGCATAAGAGCCCTCCGTCCATATCTAGATCCACCTAGTCTAGACTGAAGAGCCTTGGATTCATATTTGATCCAATCCAAGATCTAAAGAAAAAATGGATCCATAGATCCATATCTAGAACCAAATTTAAGATCCACATACAAAATTGAGCCTTAGGTCTGAATCCAAATCTCTGCTCTAGATCGAAAATTGTGCCAAATTCAGATTGAAAACTTAGCATTAGATCCAAAAATATAGCCTATATCCAAAAACCCGACACAAGATCCAAAAATAGAGTCAAACCAAATTTTTTATCCAAATATAAAAAACCAAGCCCGAGAACCAACCTCCAGCATGATATTTCAAGTTGGATCCCCGAGCACGCGCACAAACTCCCCTCACCTTCGGCCTCAATTTCGCTTTATAAAATCTAAAACTGGACTAAAAAAACAAATCCTATCCATAATTCAGGCATTTGACATCGACCTAAACCCTTCCAGGTTCGGGAAAAATTGATTCAGATTCAAGCAGACCCAAAATTGTCAAAACCAGAGCCAAATTCATTTTACAAAAAGGCCATTTTGTCCTTAGAAGAATAATAAATTTTCATTTTTTTTTTAAATTTTAACCATGCTGCTGGGACTCATGTGGGGCCTACCTAGGGTGGCAGGACCAAATACCCACCTCACTGACTCAATAAACTTCAAGCCAATGAGGAGGCATTTAACTCCCCAAGGACAGATTCGGCAGTAACCAGCATGCTACTGGGAGAGAGCGTTTTGTGCCTAGTAGAGTGCTCTCGCCAAGAGGCCCGTGCCATGCTCAGCACAGAAGGGCGCTAGGAGGCCTAACTTGTTAATCCTAGTTTCCATCCATGAAAGAGAATTTCGAACTTAAAATCTCTCTTTTAATTTCTCTATTTCTCTCTCACGTTTCTCTCTCTTTGATTTCTCTCTCTCGTTTTAGCTCTCTCTTTCTCTATCTCTTTCTAAAAACTATCTTTTTCTTTTTTCTCTCTTCAGTTCTCTCTCTCCCTTTTTTAAAATCTTTTTCTCTCTCTTTCTTTCTTTATTGCTTCTCTTTTAGTATCTCTTTTTCTCTTTTTTCTTTTTTCTTTCTCTCTTCGATTTCTCTCTCTCTCTCCTCCCTGCCCTTACCAAGTGATGTGTAGACTACAGCCGGGTTAGGTGGCGTGCTATAACCATGGCTTCAGTTTGATTCTTGGAGGGTCTTATCCTAAAGGTATTGAGGAGATGCCATTATGAGGCCAAATGGACCGGTTCTTGTCCACCTTCTTCTCCCCTCTCCTCTTTCTCCCCTCCCTTTAGACTTATCTCTCTCCCTCTTTATATATATATATATATATATTATATATATATATATATATATATATATATTCCCATTTTGCTTCACCCAAAATCTGTCAACTTCATCAAGGCCAATATTAAGGTGCAGTACCCATGATGGTTATCAGACTACACTTGACTTGATAGCATACCCATTTTCGATTTTATATGTATGTTGTGGTATGAATGACTTATCTAATTTTCTTTTCAAGCATAGAGAACTCTTTTTTTTTTTCATTTAACATGCATATTCACTATGAATTTATAGGATTCAAGGATACCCTCACATCCACTTCTTTAAAAAACCTAAGCAAAATAAAATCGAGCCCTAATAATGTGGTAACTGAGTTAGGCAAAAACCTTGACCTACATCATTATACAAAATTTCTAAAACAATTTAAAATCTTTACCATACAGAATAATGCTTAAATGAATGTGGAAATGCACCAAAATGAACAACGCACCAGAAAAACTAAGCCTCATACTGATGGCCGGTGGACTGTTTTCCACTTTCCAAAACAAATTCCCATTGGTGAACCAAAAGAAATTTTGGGATGCAAAATATGCGGCACTAGTGGTGAGAAATTTCTTCATAAAAAACGAGCTTGTAAGGTAGGTAAATGCAACGCATACGATATTGTTTTTTAATTTCATGTCATTACGGATATAAAAGTCTTGACCAACATCATTATACAATTTGATCTATAAACTAGTTGCTAAGTTGACGGCTGAGAGAATGAAGATTGTTTTAGCACAATTATTGGCTCAGAACAAGGGCATCTGATCTCTCGAGTAGATTTATTCACCAACCATGCACCTTGCACTTGAAACAGTCAACAGCTTGGATAAGGGCATATAGAGCAAATTTTTCTCCTCAAATTAGATATTCCAAAAGCCAATGGCAAAGTGAGATGGTCTTTCCTGCACTTTGGTCTTTCTTTTTTTGGATCCTGTGAAGATTGGGTGAGGAAAATTATTACTTATGTTTCTATGCTTCCTTAGTTGTCACCTTTAAGAAGGGAGGGAACCACTTTTTGTTGCCATGGAGGCCGATGACGAACACACCCTCTCTCTCCACTTTTGTTACTATCGTTGTGCTGTGAATGTTATATCTGGAAACCTCCAATGGCGAGTTTTATAGGGCAGGAAGCCCCTAAAATGACTTTCTCAATTTACTTCTAACCTGGGGCGCTTCTTCTCTGCAAATGACATCCTTTTATTTTTTTGGGCTGTTGTGAAAATCCACTTCTTGTGTATACCAAATTTTACCTGATTTCAATTCCAAAGCAGGTCTGACTATAAATTCATTTCATTTTTTTATTCATTTTAATGTTCTTGACAACACAATGGTCATTGCAGACCGATTTCATTGACAGTTGTCTAAACTTCGCCTAACTTATTTGGGTTCCATTGTTGGTATTCTCACCCCTGACTTATGTGAGAAGCTTTGTAGAAGGGTGGACCATCCACTTACTTATATGAGAAGCATGTTCGCAGCAAGTGGCGGGTTATTGGGTGAGAGCATTTAGACTTCCACTTATTGTACCGAACTTTATAGAGAAGAAATTGTCATTTTATTTGGGGGGATTCTCATCATATTAGGAAACATCACTTACTTAGTTGGAAGTCTGCTGCTCCGATACAGGAAGGTGGTCTTGGCCTTCTTGACGTCACCAACTCCTTATGTACTCTTTTCGTCAGACACCAATACTTGAATGGGAGCTTGTGAACACTGTAAAGTAATGCTTATTTCTCTCGGATATGGAAAAGCTGCCTTTTGGGGATGAGAAGAGGTTTGTTGCTTAATTTAGAAGTGTTTGGATTACAGTAAAGGTGAAAGTTTGGTGTGAAGATTGGGGTACTCATAATTTCATTAACTTGAGATGAAATGGACATGAAATAAAACATAGAAGACCCTAGATACTAGGGCGAAGCCAGCAATTTTTTTAGGAAGGGTAGAAAAGTATTTGCAAAAAATATACAAGTACTGAACAATATTTTTCAAAATTTTTATATAGCGCAAATTAAAAAAATTTAAAAATATAAGTATCATATTTTTTCCAAAATATATGGGGGGAGGGGTCATGGCTAGAAGTGCATAACTCTATTCAAAAAGTAATCTCACAGTGGTTCAAATGCTCTTTCAAATAAATGGGTTGCAATACTCTGTGTTTATGCTTACATGTACTCTTTTGGAACATAAGAAAACAGAGAAATTCTATATGCATCATGCCAATTTGATTCTGAGTGGTCTTGAATGTGGAGTCTGCAATGATTTAAAGGATATGATAGCTGGTATAAAGTGGAAACATCAAGATGACCTTTCCTCCTTACTACAAGGTTTTGCGGTCGATCTATATGTGGTGAAATGGTGTGCAGAAAATGTCTGTATGTGGTGAAATGCTGTGCAGAAAATGGCTTTCTGTAGCTGATGTATTTTCTGTCAACAAGATTGCAATGAGGCTGTAATCCATTTGTATAGTGAGGTTGGTTTTTTGCCTATCTTCTTTTTGGTTAGTTGTAGTTTCTATCTTTGTATTTGAGGTTTATGTCTCTCTTCTTTTTTGTTTGTTCTAGCTAGGTATCTTGTTTTTTGTTATCTGTTTATTGTTAATAAAAAATTTTGGGACACCTAAACTCGTAGCAACGACGTTGCTTCGCCATGTAGGGCAGCACATGCGTCGAGCCCAAGCTTGTCCATCTTGAGCTTGACTTGATTATACAATATCAAGCTCGAGCTCGACTCCCTTAACTTGCTTAACTCATTTATGGCCTAACTTGTTTTTTAAAACTTGTTCACGTCAACTCGTTCAATTCGTGTATGACACCAAAGCAAAACTTGTTACCTCGAGTTGAAAGGAAAATTGGTTTCCTTGTGATACAAACTGGGGTATGATTGTCCTGTAGTACCAAGATATTCTTTTTAGTGCTGTAAGTTAAATGGGCAAACAACTTAAAATTTGAAACTTAATCACAAAGTTGCACACCAATAAGAACAAATTCTATGGTAAAACCATGAAAACAAGGGGTTTCTGCACCCCCCCCCCTTTTCTCCCTCTCTCTCTTCACAAGGACAAATTGTCAATGTGACAAATTGAAGAGAACATGTGGTTCCATTTGTATCTTTGTAAAAGCAGTTCCATTCTCTCCCCAACCTTGCGTGGCATATGTTTTCGTGGAACTGAATAGCCACCTATAACTTTTCGTGGAACCACCTTCAATGATGCCATAAACACTTCTAGAAAGCCTTAGAGGACTAAGTTTAAGGGGCGTATGACCACCTTGTGTTATAGAAACAAAATTTCACCTTCAACTAGAATTGGAATGAAACTTCCAACTCTAGTTTCCCTTTGATAGACTGGAACTTTGGTTTTAAAATTGAAAATTATGTGTTTGATAGAGCAAGAACTAAAATTCTGGAATTGGTGTATTAAAATCATCATAACATGTGCCAAGAGAGAAGACATCCAATCATTAGTGCCTGCTTCCTTATAAAACAAGCGATGCCAAAAAGTTTCATATGGACATGTTGATGTGATTTCTTAGAACCTTACACATTGCAAACGATGTAAAATTTTAATAAATATATCCCCCAGAATTAAAAGGAATTTTAAAATGCATGAGCTGCAAATGATTGTGAAGGAATGTATATAGTGCTGGCTAGTGCATCTTCTCAAGAGTTAAGAATACAAGCCCACTTACTTAGAGATTTTAATATTTGCAATATTAGCCTTAGGTGGAGGCCTCAGCAATACAACTGGAAGTGAGCATCACTGCTAACAACCTTACAGGTTTTGGATATGGATCCAACAGATTTGGAACTATATATATATATAATATATATATATATATTATATATATATATATATACATACATACTAAGACTGTCCATTCTATTATGATGTGACAGTCAAGAAAAATAAAGGAAGAAAAATATTATGAGGATGCATAAAAATTAATTGGTGGTTGGATCGACTATGAACTAATTGACCAATGTGTGGTGGGTGAAAGAGAAAATGGAAAACGTGGCATAAAAATTTTACAAATCTTAAATAAAGCAAGGGAGGGAAAGAAATCTGTCACCAATTTTTTACAAACTAAAACATTTCAGTAATTGTAAGGTGATCTGTTCCTGTTTATCCGTGAGAAATGTGGTTGCTACTGCATCATTTTGTTGAGGAGAAGTACTATTTGCACCCACCGGAAGACTTGAGATTGGGGAAGTAAAAAAGAACTGGCTTTCTCAGTTCCGGGAGGCATTTCCTGTGGCCTTCCAAGCAGATGTTATCAGTGAAACCACACCAACATGACCAAGTCCTATTGACTTCTGTCATGTTTACTGAAAGCAGTTGCAATCTATTGATTTTTACAGATTCACACTTTGCAGATGGAAAACATAACATAAAAAATGTACAAGACCTAAATCAAACACGGAGAGAAAAAAGAGCTGACGAAATGCAAAAGATTCATACTTGACCAAAAAAAATATAGTTACAATCCATCACCGATTTTAAACACTAAAACATATCGAATAATTGTTACCTTTCCTCCAAGATGGCATCTTAACTCCTGCGGCAGATCAAGTGCAGGACATATGTAAATACTGAAGGCTTCAGCCAACGAAACAGAAAAGGTTCCGTAACATGATAGCACCTCAACCACTTTGCCTAGGATGGATAACCTTTCCCCAAGATGGTCCCTGAGTCCTGTGGCAGATGGAGTGCTGGACAAAAGTAAATTACCAACTTTTCAAGCTTCGAGAGGCAGGCGATCTGTTCATTTGCATCCATGGGATATGTTGTTTCTACTGCATCATTTTCATTTTGGTGGGTAGTAATGTCCACCAGAGACTTCACATTGGGGAAGTATTGAAGCTCTAGGTATCTCAGTTTTGGGAGGCATTGCCAGTGGCCTCCCAAGCTGATGTCCTCATAATCAATGTCTCCAGTTGGGAGAGACCCCACAAGCACTGAGGCACCCTTCCCAATTTGACCTCATCAACATTCGTGTCGCTCAAAGACAGAGACTTGAGGGAGGGTAGAAATGTTGATACCTCGGATGGCAATGGTGATGGCAGCAGTACTGCTGAGTCTGGATCCAACCTTAACTCAATGAGGTTAGGCAGTTCTCAAGGAATTTCCATCCCAATCTTGCACGTAGGCAACAACACACTGACAGACTTTGAAGCTGAGTCACTTGACCATCATGCCCCGCCAGCTCCAATAGAGCATCAAGCAAGCCTTTTGTCTGCATCCTTATTCACAAAATTCGCTTCTCTTAACCTTGGCATAGAAGTCATTGTTGTTTCCCCTAATCCATCTGCTGGCCACCCTTCCCAGTTGAGCAAACCTTCCACCATCAACTCCTCAAGTAAAGGAACGTTAACAAAAGCCTTCAAGCTATTAGGTCCGTACACCTTCTACGACTTGAGAGGAGGCATGTCATGACGTAATTACTCTAGGCTGTCACAAAATTCTACCTCCAATGACTCCAAGGCAGGCATGTCAGCTAGAGTCTTCAGCCTATCACATCTCCGCACCATCAATGACTTGAGAGCAGGCATGTCATGTAAATGCTCTATACAATGACAATAACTCAACTCCAATGACTCCAAGGCAGGCATGTTAACAAGAGCCTTTAGGCCATAACATGCCCACACCATCAACGACTTGAGAGCAGGCCTGTGATCAGGCAATTCTCTAGGCTGTCAAAAAGTGCCACGTCCAACCACTTGAGAGCAGGCATGTGATGAGGAAATTGCTCTAGGCTGCAGCATTCCTCCACCTTCAACGACTCAAAGGCAGGCGTGCTATCTATTTCACATAGTGTGGGCAATTGATGACATTTAGTACTTTCAACGAGGTAATGCTTATTAGTTTTTCCCATAAATGGCATCTTTCCAGCTTTAGTGAATGTAGCTTGGTATACTCAGTATTCAAATGCCAAACTGGCATCTTTCCTTTATAATCACCTATCTCCAAGCACTCCAGCCCAAGTGGAGGTTCCAATGCCTCCAGTGCACCACTCTGTTCGTCATTACTCTGTTCAAAACACCTCCAGTAATTCCAAAGTAGAATTCCAAACTAATTATGCCATGCTTCTCCTTAAGCAATTGTGCATTTCTTGCACAATCAATAGCTTTTCTTGTCCCCCCCAACCCTTGTATTGACAATTCCCCCTGTAGTTTGTTCAAGACTTTTAGTTCCCTAATATCGCATCCCTTTGTGTCCCCTTTGTCATTGCATACCACAAATCTATGCAAGGTCCGTAAATTGGTAAGCTTCCCCAAGCCTTCGCTATAAATTTCAATTCCCATGTCCATTTCAGCCCAAGAAACCTCAAGTTGCAGAGTTCACCCATTTCCTTGGGCAACTCTTCAATTTTGCTATAATTTAAATCCAATGTTTGCAAGTTACAGAGTCTGCAGATTGAACTGGGCAACCGTTTCACTTAGAATTGCTTAGATCGAGATATTTTACAAGTGAAAGGTATTCAATGGACTTTAGCAGCTCATCCATTTCACATCCCCTCAATGACAACACCCTCAACCACTTGAAATTGGTCAAGTGTTCAATATAAACCTGCATGTAAGAATTGGAATCAGCCAACAATGTGAACACCTTATTTGCTGTTTCCAAGGTATTATGCTTGTGTGCCTCTACATCGTGTACACCAAGTAATGACAAATGGCGGGTGTGGTCAGTAGTAGAGGCATGGCCATATTCCCTTCCAACCTATATATAAGGCAAGGTCATGCAAAATGTCATGCAATTTGATGCTCTTCTAATCAATTTCTTCAATCAAACACCACCTTATCAAATCTTCAATGTATTGGTTTGTTGTCGCTTTAACATCTATGCCAACCTCAATCAATCCGTGTGCCACCCATTGCATGATCAATGTATTGCATGCCTTGTATAAATGCAGCAATACACAAAACAACTCTTCAAATAATATGGCAAGTCATCGTAGCTCAGCATGAGACCAGGAAGAATATCGCCACCTATTTCAGTGGATGATGATGAGGATGCAGGAGTCTTCCATTCCCATATCTTACTATCCACGACGGACTTCCAGTCCTCCCTACTCATTTTCTTGGTGCAGATCATGGACCCCACGATCTGAATCACAAGTGGCAACCCACCACACTTCTTTACTATTCCCTCTCCAACAAATTTGATCTTATGCATCACTGAATCTTCTTCTGTCCTCCTTCAGAAACAAGTACCAACTTTGGTGGAAAATAAATTCTTGTAATTCAGCATATAAAAATCACCCATCCCCTCCGACACATATTTCTTTCTACTGGTAATCAAAATTTTTCCCCCATTGCACCCACCATCAATGTTCCCCCTATCTCTTCCTCCCACCATTTTACTTCCTATACATCATCTAGGACCAACAAAATTTTTTACTTTGAGAGCTCGTTCAGTAATTGTTTGCAAAGTCAGTCAAGGAACAATCAGTGTTTTCTCCAGAACTCTTGCACACTTCCCTAAGTATCTGCTGCACCAAATCCTTATGGTTTGGCCTTTTCAAAACAAACCCACCACCTGCGTTCCCGAACTGTTGTTCAATTTCATTAAATACCATGTTTGCAAGAGTCGTTTTACCGATCCCTCCCTATCCAACAATGGAGATAATAGAAGCACCACCCTTCTCAGTCTTACTACAAAAGTCATTCGACGAGGGAATTTCTACTAACACCTTTTTATCATTCTCCCTGCCTATGGGCAGTTGTACACCTATGTGATGGGTTGCCTCTTTGCGGTTGACGTGTTCACCATGAACAGGGTCCTTACCACCCCCTTTGGTGTTGTTTTGAGCCTATCCACCATGTCCCAATATTTATTCATTTTATCAAGCCTTTCATTGATTTCTTGATTTTGTACCAAGTTGGTAATGAAAAGAAACACCATCGTAATAGGAAGAGAGCGCTGTGGTCAAAGACCAGTTCCGTACCTGATCCCTCTTGCTGGCCTCAATTTTGCTTCGATATCCTTCGATGATGTCCTCGGCATCATAAAGAACATCCTTGAGCTCAAACTCTAGTTCTCTGTCGCACTGTGCTGAAAAAGGACTCGATCAGCATCCTTGATGGCCTTTTGGAAGATTTTCAGGATCCTTTGGAGCTTCTTCAGATCATCTTTGGCATTCAAGATGTAGTCTTTAGTCTCTTTCAACAAATTGGTTGGAGTAGAAATGGTTGTCTGCACAAGATCGGCTATCACTGCCCCCATCTCCAGCAACCCCACTCCCAGTTTCTCGGTAGATTGAAGGGCAGAGGAAGAGAAGCAATTTTCAGAAGGTTGCGAAGAAAATAGGCAAAAAACTGCACATAAAATTCAAATTGAGCAGGTGGGTCCGTTTGATCACCACCACCACCACATTATCCTCTTGGAAGTGGTAGAGCACTGAATAATCGAGTTACGGAAGAAATTCGGCCCTTCACGGCTCAAGAAATTCCACCCTCAATTCTGTCAGTTGTTACTCATTGGCTTCAGTCCTTTCATGCTGTTTTGTCAATTCCTTACACTGTATTCTTCTTCTCTTCCAGACTAGCTACATTCATATTGCTGCTTCTTTTCTCTCTCCAATTCATTACATTTTCTTCATTCACTTTAACTTTAATTCCCATCAATCGTGGTGTGATCTGTTATAATACTAGAATACATGAGAAAAATACTCATCGACACATTTTTTATAGGTGTGTTAAAGTAGAAATTCAATTTCTTAATTTACTTGCTCCTAAATAAATCTGGTAGAAAAATCCCCAAAGCCAAGCCTTCTACATCCCCTAGAGTTCCCCCTTTGGACTTGCCAGATTTCTTGTTAATCTTTAATTTCATTGATTTTATTATGTAAAAATAATTTACACATATGATCTGCAATCCAAATTTATTTAGCATAAAGTTCATATTGGACTCGGTTGCTAAAATACATATTGAATCCAACAGCCATATCTTAACCTTTCTCATAAGTTAAGATTCGCATAAAGAAATATGAGAGAGGGAGAGAGAGACAGAGAAAGAGACCAGAAGATGATGGTTGAACCAAGTGGACAGTTATATACATCTAAATGCAATGTTCAACACATTTTTTTTCTATAATAATCTAACCTTTTAGATATTATCTTGAGTATTTAGTAGTCAATAGTTGAGATCATAAGTCTGAAGCCTTTGTACCCCATCCCTAATGTCATTAATACACACACACACACCATACCACTTCGTTAAGGGATAAAGCCATACCTCTCAAATTTATATTAAAAGATATTTTAAATAAAATGTGAACCTCCTAATATGTATATAATTAATACTAAATTTGTAAAAATCATGTTTAGGTCAAGTTATTTTCATGAAAAAATTGTTCTTTTCTACAATGTTCAAAATTTTGATGTTAAAAGAGCCATTCATTTTTAGATTATTAAAAACATTATTATCCTCCAAAATATGATTAACTTAATATATATATATATGTGTGTGTGTGTGGGCGCATGTGTGTGTGTGTGTTTATTTCTTACCAAATTTAAAATAATGTCTATAAGTTTAGATTTCAGAGAAAACTGGTTTTGTGGCGTCCAGCAGAATAGAAATTGATCATTTTCATGACGGTGGTTGGGACAACAACATAGATAAAAAAGTGATAAGCCACTTTTGTCATCTATTATTAGTTCATATATAATATATATAAAAAAAAAAAAAAAAAAAAAATATATATATATATTTTATATATATATATATATATTGCACAAAGACCCAGCCATCCACCTAGGGTCCACATTCTTGTTTTAAAATAAAAAGGGAAACACTAGATGCATGCTGACTAGGCCTGGGCATCGGGCTATGCCAGCCCGACCCAACAATTTTGTGCTGTTAACTACCCGGCTTGGACCCGGCCAAACTATTAACGGCGAGGCCGGACCCGGTACCGGGCCATGACAAGAATGCATGAGGCCTGGCCCATTTTGCAGCCTCCTGCCATATTCAGGCCCGAGTCCACTTTGTGTTACGGAGATCCAACCCAATTATGTCTATATTTGGGATCACATGCTTCTTGGATCCAAATCAGTTTTCAAAAGTAGAGCCTACATCTGAATCCAAGTCCTCCTCGAATCCAAACCGCTGGCATCCATAGTTGCGCATAGGGATGCCTATATATCTGCTTTGGATAGAAAATCTAATTGATCTGTTTCGAAGAAATGGATATGAAAAAGAAAAACATATCCTATTAAAAAGTAGGATTGAATTCAGCTTTAATAATTGGCTTCCAATCAGATTTTTGGATATACATAAACATCCAGTTGGATTTG